>NC_092810.1:90103502-90403502 GCF_040954645.1 Diabrotica undecimpunctata
AAAGTCGTATAGACACAAATGAGCCGAAAGCTCCGAGAGTCCAAATTTGACAGTTATTTCGAAAAATATCAAAAAATTCCTTGACAATGTTGTCCAAATGTACCAAAAACGCAACATCTGGCAGTGGTTTGGATTGTCTGTTTTGGAATAAAACCTTGACAATGTTGTCCAAATGTACCAAAAACGCAACATCTGGCAGTGGTTTGGATTGCCTGTTTTGGAATAAAACCTAAAGAAAAATAATAGTTTAGCGAACTAAAAAATATCCTTAAATACATAATATTATTAAAACAGCTAACGCGTGGCAACAAATTAAAATTTACTCGTGTTCTCAGTTTAATGACGTCATCCCAGGAAACATAAATATTAAACTATTTCTGACATTTCGAAAAAAATATGGGCCAATTTGCTATTTTGTTTCTTTTCCTTTTTTGGATTTTGCCAGCTTGAAAAATGAATTACATCTTTATTTTCTATTTTGGGCTATTGTTGAAAGCACTTGTATAAGAAATTTCTAAATACAGCACAAAAGATGAAGAAAAAGTAATTTTTCAACCAAGAAAATGCATCATGTAAACTATTCCAACGTTAACTAAAATATAGTTCGTTTATATGAATGTTTTTTATATCAAATTAAAGCTAATTTTTTGTAATATAATGATATAAGGTTGTCTGAGAAAAATTGTCGCAAATTAGGGTTGCCAGCCTACCAGGTTTTAAAAAATAAGGTATCAAAAATAAAGTAAAAGAGAGCTATCGAGCAACGCCACTGGTTTGATAGCTAGTATAAGTTGTGAGTTTTTAAAGCATGCGTCGATAAATAATGTTAATAATATACATATTATCACTTGTCAAACCAGTGTCGTTGCGCGCTAACTCTATTTTATTTTATCTTTGATACCTCGCGTTTTTAACAGCTGACAACCATAATTTCCAACTTTTTTTCTCAGACAACCTTAAATTATCATATTAAAAAAATTGTTTTAATTTGATATAAAAACATGCATAAACGTCATGAGCAGCGTATTTTATTTAAAAAATAAATGAACGAAATAAATTTTTTGTTCAAAAATTATTACCATTAACTGAATTAAAAATCCACAAGGAATCTAAGTTGCTGTAGTTGGCTGTATACCATATATCACAAAAAATTTTATTAAAAATCCTTTATAAAAGGTATATAATTTAAAAAGTCAATCGGGCTATATCACAAAACGTTTTCGGAATCCATATTCCATCATCAGTTTCCTAAAAAGTATATAACCACTTAATTAAAAAGAACGTGAAATTTAAATTTTGACCAAGGTTAATACAAAATGTGGTTAATACTTATTAGGTATACATGTATTGAGCCACTAAATATGTGGATAAAAACCCGTTAAAAATTGTTTGTTTAAATTTACTTTACATTATATGGCATTAAATATTATGATGTTGAAGTTACCAATGGATTTGGTAACATGGCGACGGATGACTCCACATGAAGTTGCTGGTCCTGAGACGATGTATCTATGAGGATTTGATAAAAGCAACTGATTGAAATGACAATCTTGACAAGTTAGGACTGAAGTCCGAACAAAGCAGTCAGTGTAACTTTATGTGTTAGTCTAATTAAGACAGAAGCCAACGCTATTTAAAAATTAAAAAATTTAAAATCGCTAAAAGGCTGCTTCAATGCTACATACTTTCGGATTCGCTACAGGGAGTGAACGCTTGGACTTTGTCAAAGACATCTATGAAGAAGCTGGAGGCTTTTGGGATGTCATGCTATAAACGAATATTGCGGATCTCATGGGTTGATCAAGTGGCGAATTCTAAAGTTCTTTTCAGAATGGCAAAAGCACGTAAAGTGCTTGTTATAATAAAAAATGTAAATTAGAGCGCTTTGGTCCTACTATGAGAAATCATGAGAGATATGGCTTACTTCAGTTAGTTATTAAAGTCAAAGTGTTTGCTAAATGAGCCCCATAAAAACGACTTACATTGTGGCTTCATAACGTCAGAACTTGGTTTAACATGAGGACTGCAGAGTTCGGTCCTCACAGGTATATAGTTAGTGTAAATTTGTCAGCTCCAAACAAAAATAGTTATTTAGATAGTAGTTAATGATTAATTTTTTTTTATTTTCTTAATATAAGTGCATAAGAGTGCTTTTACTTTTATCCTGTAATTACTCTTTAAAATTATATAAAACAGAGCCATTTCACAGGAATTTATTCTATTTATTATAAGTCAGCTTGATATAAGAACTCGTTATTCGTTATATATAATGACATGATAAAATCACCTGTTCTAAAACAGGTCCGTATTTCAAGTCTTGCTTAATTTTAAATCACAAAGAAAAGATGTTAAATTAAATTGACGAGACTTCTGACAACAGAAATTCCCAAAAGGAAAAAAATACTAAAACTTATTCTTCTGCTGTGATTGAACAACAATTCCCTACCAAAGATCAAGCTATTGTATTCCCAGCCATTAAAAACCTAAAACTTCAAGATTACCTAATTCCGCTAAGAACGTTGATCGAGCCCAAAAATATCCTATTTTCCTCACGGCTTTCTAACAACAGAGTCGTACGTACCTTTCAAACAAAAACGTTGTTGAACATTTCATGAATAATTATGGAGGATCTATAGAAATTAATAACCAACAAGTCCAAGCACGAAAACTAGTCACTTCAGCAGAAAGACTAATTCTGTCAAACGTTTGTCCCACCATTCCGCATGCTTTACTAACTTAGGAAATTGAAAAATGGGCCTTAAAACCGTGTATCACGTGTCATTTCTCAAGATAAGTGCCGATTTGCCGAAATTCAGCCACGTTTATAGTTTTAGACGAAAAATTTTTATTACACCATTGCTTGCCTGAATACATGAATCCATATTAATTAATCATTATAACACCAACTGTACAGTTTTTTTGTTACAAGATTCCTTGGTATGTTTTTCATGTAAAATATAGATACAACCCATTCTACACAAAATAGCTCAAAACGCAGTGTGGAACCCTCTAGACCCGTTTGTTAAACCAAATGATGCTCCATCCAAAAAACCAAAAAAGAAGTAAGAAAAAGACTCCAATTCACTACTCATGGAATCGGCCAGAACAAAATCCTCCATTTATTCTTGATTTTAATCAAATATCCGATATGATCCATGAAAGCTAAATGTACAAAAATAAGAAAGAAACTACTGATACATTTACTTACTCATCGTATGACTTACTCAGATACTGAGGCAACAAAGACTGAAAGTGAGTTATCTCAGGGATTGAGTCATTAATTTCTGTAATCTGACTGAGTGAGTGAGTGAGTCATAAACATCTGTAATAATCCCAAGTTTCAGTTTTTATTTATTATACACGGGCTTCTCCTTAATTTTGCAGTGAAACATTAACGGTTTTTACAATAACCTTCCGATGCTCCAAATAATTCTGGCCATGTACAATCCAGATATAATTTGTTTTCAGGAAACTAATTTCAAAAATGAAAAATACAAGCTTTAAAACAATTTAAAAATTACTGCAAAAATTGAACCTGTCAAGAAAAAACCAGTGGCGGCCTACCTATCTTTGTAAATAAGTCAATTAAAACCACAGTAATTTCTCTCTAAACTAATCTAGATGCATCTAAATCAAATAAAGGTACTAGTCCTAACCCCAACATCGACAAATAAATACAAACTTCCTTCAGAGTACTCCATTTACTCAGCTGAACTATATTCTCTATACCAGACCACCATTGCTGCCAACGCATCCAATAATACCAATTATATTATACTCACAGACTCTCCAAGTTCCGTACAGTCAATGCAATATGTCTACCCAACTAATCCTTTGGTCATCAAGATAAAACAAGAAGTTCATAGTGCTCAACTGAATGTAAAAAATATTATGTTCTTCTGGATACCATCCCATATTGGAATTCACGAAAATGAAGAGGCAGACAACGCTGCAAAAGAAGCTCGTGATAGTACGGAGTGTACTGAAACATTGACGAGTCGGACATGAAAGCGGCGGTCAAATCTAAAGTGTAATATGTGAGAAGAAAAGTGGAAAGTGTCATCGGCCAAGCTAAGCGATGGTAAAAAATCGATAAAACCCTGGCCCACATTACCAACAAGTCGGAGAGACCAGGTAATATTAACGTGACGTCGACTGGATTATACGCGATTAACTAATAGCCATGTGTTTCCAACAAACAAGAACCAAGATGTGACAACTGTGAAGAAAAGTTAACAATCAAACAGCGCATGTTGTACAATATACTTACCCAACAAACTAAGTGATATTTTAGGTCTACAGTGCAATATGTCAAACCTAAAAAGTTTCGTAACCTTAATCAACATTTTAAACGATATCTAAACATATAAATATACAAATTATTTATTGTTCGCTTATTTGTATTAACGTGTTTGTTAATAAAAAAAGAATGACGACTGTAGGCCTCTTTCCAATAGCTGTAAACAAAGTCAAGCTTGTATAAGATATACGAGTTAAACTGACTTTATCTTTATCTCGGATTTCCCAAGTATATTTTTAGCCCACTCGTCAGAGAGTTCACCCCTAAAAATCTAATTCTACACAAAAAATGCTTATAAACATTTTTGTTTAAAATTATCTCAGCTACATTTTTATTTGAAACATTTTTTTCTACGGTGTACAGATTCTTGGTTAATCGATTTTTTTGTTTTTACTCCCTTGCTAGGGGGGTTTTAGGGGGAAGCCCGGGGGTAAAAGTAAACTTTTTTGCATCTTTTTTGGGCCCCAAAATTAATATTTTCTGCAAAATTCAGCTTGTTCGTATGATTTTTAGAGGATCAGTGGCATTTTCGTCGCTGACGACTGGAGTATTTAGATTGTTTCTGGTCTAGACCCTGCCTCCACCGTTCCGGCTTTTGCTCCATTCCTGTTTTAGTGTTGCTGTTACTGTTTCAGTGTTTTCTTTTAATTTCACATTTCACATTCCACAAAATGTTACTTTTGAATTTTTTTATTAGACATATTATAATGCTAAGAAATAAATCTTTTTGTGCAACGTGTTTATCAGACTGTTTTGAATTATCGTAAATTTTGTATAATCTATAAATTGAACCATTTTAAAATCAACATGCATTTGTTAAAATACTGTCATATTGTCCAAAGGGACAGCACCTTCCTCTACCTTTGGACTGGTAGACAAGTTGATAAAGTCAACTAAAATAATAATAAAATATTGTTTAATGGATATTGTCAAAATGTATAATTGTCAAAACAAATGTTGAATTTAATATGAGAGATAAACCTTTTTGATGCTCCCACGCTTTGAGGAAGTGATAATTTAAGCACTATATCTTGAACATCGACTGCATATGGTTCTTCTTTTCCTTCTATAAAATGTAAGTTTTGTTGCGTTTTCTCATAAAATTTTACAATACAACTAGTATCATTATCAATCGTTTCCAGTAGTTCAGCTACGTAATGTTTAACTAACTTTTAGAGCAGAGTTTAACCAACCAAAATAAATTCTCCTACTACTATATGAAGATCCATTTCTGATTAAAACTCAGGAAAATCATGCCCTTCAACCATATTATCATAATCCATTTCATTAGACGTATCACAGAAGGATATTTGATCGTCATCTTCACTATCAGATGAAAAACTAGAAGGAAGTTTAATCAGGTTCTTTTTTACTTTTTTCTTAGGTTCTTTTTCTTTTGGCGTTGACTGTTTCTTTCTGTTTAGTAGCTCGGATATAACAGCAAGTTTCTCTGGTGTACTGGTTAAAATTCTAGTTTTTCCTTTCTTACGCATTCCTCTGCCGTGTAAATATTTTCTAGCTGGCGCTTTTGGAAACGGAGCTATAGACTCTATAGATACATTGAAAGGCAGATCAGTTACAGGTGATGTACATTCACGCTGTAGTACAGCTACAGACTTTGAAGTCGGACCATCAGCTTGAAAAAAAGTAGACGGAACAGGAATAGAAACGGAAGTAGACTGGGTAGATAAATTTTCAGCTGGGATTAAAGTCAAACAATTGGAAGTTGGGTCACCAGGAGCGCTAGATGAGGTAGAATTACCAGCCATTGTTGTCTCCGGTCGATATGTGACATACCATTGCAGATTTTCTTCTTCTGTAAAAATATTGGTGTTAACTGGCCACAAACCTGTAACCTCAAAACTTTTAACAATATTTTTTGGTGTGAATGCTTGTAGATAAGCTTTTCCTGCAATTCCTACAATCTCATAAATATTTACAAATTGATACGTCTTAATTACATCAGTGTAATTATTAAAATATTACCCATTGTTTTTATTAACACTAGTGGCTCAAGCTAAACTTGTCGCCTCCGGTTTCCTTAGAGATAACGCCGGCCATCTCCTTCGATATTGAACTAGCCATTCTTGACCTGCAATTTGCGTGTCTTGCCACGAATCTGGTATTTCTTTGCACAAGACTGTGACATAATTAAATGCCAATTTTCTAGTTCTTAGTAAGTCCCTAATGAATTTAGGCAGGTAATCAAACAGTTGCTTCTCTTCTGCAACTACCAAGTTTACTGCGAGGCTCTGTAAAAAATAATTCTCGTTACACAAATTACTCACGCCGATAACGCTCGTGTACCTTTGGACACGTCCAGAAGTACAAGCAACGGTGTGTCCACAGATACAAGCAGAGATTTAAAGTTTTAAACACGCTAATCTATTTTAGGTTAAGATGCAACTAAAAATATTATGCATATGTAACTATTATCTAGATTATTACTCTTTATTGTGATAGCAAAAGTTTCGCAATAACTATAGCGATTGTCAAAATAAATGTTGGTGAATATTACTAATAAACTTACTTTTATCAATAAAAATCTGCAAAACAAACTCGGAGCTGTAAACACACAGTAACAAACACGTTGTTCACACATTGTTGTCAACTCTACATAAAATATTATAGTTGAAGCTTTTTAGCTTCATACTGTTTGTAGTTTTCGAAATATTTAAGTTGTCCAAAGGTACAAATGTCCAGAGGTACACGTCCTTATAAACAAACAAACAATATTTTACAGTGTTTAACAAAAACATTTTAACAAAAACAAGTTTAGTGATAAATAATTGTCTAATAGCATATATTTCCAACTTGGGAATTAATGCAAGCTTGACTACAAGTTCTTACACTGCTCTGAAACTGATAACTGATAAGCCACCAGCTGGTATTAAAATTGAACAAGGGGATGAACAACAGGCCTTCAAATATAGAATATACTGTAATAATGCGCTTTTTGTCGTTAAAAAAATCATTGGAAAATCGTTCTGAAATAACTTTAAAATATATAAACCCACCGATGAAAAATTTTTGAATCTATCTGCATTAAAATAGCATTGGGTGAACATTACTTACATTACTGGTGAATGATAAATGGGACCCCCAACAAGACATAATGTCGTACTGAACAAGCAAGACAAGCTTTTGTTAAATTTATCCTCAAAATCTCCGCTACAGGACGATTAAATGCTACGTATGCTCGTATACAGCAGACGTTGACGTTGAAAATATCCTCTATTAATAAGTTCGAGGCTTTCGAAATGTGCACCCTGTGAAAAATGTACCGTATACCACGGACGGAAAAACAAGGAAGTCTTAAAAAGGGCAAATATTGAAAGATAATGGCTTAACTTAATCAAAGTACAAAAAATTGGATACCTAGGTCATATCCTGAGAGGGAAAATATATGCAATCCTTCAATTAATTATTCAAGGAAGGATTGAGGCCAAGAGAGGAGTAGATCGCAAATAAATGTCGTGGCTACGGAATATCAAAAACTTGACGGGCATAAATAACATTGGAGAGCTCTGTCATGACGCGAAGATAATTCGCCACCGCACTATAGATGTATGGCATAATAAGAAGTAAAAGAACATTACTTAACATTCTTTATAAAAAATCATCATCATTCATCATCGTTATTATACAGCCTTCTGCGTCCAAAGTTGGACATAGGCCTCCCCTAATTTCTTCCTGTTCTGTCGGTCTTGAGCTTCTTGCAGCCAATTCCCGGCGATTCTTTTGACGTCGTCTGTCTATCGTGTAGGTGATCCACCTCTGCTTCTTCTGTCATATCGTGATCTTAAAACTCTATGACATCTGTGACGCCTGCCCTTTTTCTTATTTATTCCTTTTTTAACTCTGTCTCTGAGAGTCAGTCCAAGTAACGAGCGTTCCATTCGTCTTTGGGCTACTCTGAGTTTGGTTGCTGTAGCATGGGTTAAAGAAAGTGTTTCGGCGCCGTAAAGCATGACTGGAAGCACACATTGACCGAACGTCTTCTTTTTCAATTTTTTTGGCATGTTACTCTTGAATATGTCGGATAGAGCTCCATATGCGGCCCATGCTAAAGTGATTCTTCTTTACAGTTCAGCAGTTTGGTTGTCCCTATGAATTTGGATCCAACTAAAAATAATATCGAAACGTAATATAAGAATAATTAAAAATATTGTTATTTTTTTTTTCAGATATGGATCATTTATTTTCTGGAATGTCCATATCACACGCAAAGTGTAAAATTCGCTGATCTCATTAATTGGACTGCCACTTACAGGCGGGACAGTGATATTGTAGCTCCCTACGAGAGATGGACTTATTTTGATCCACAGGTGAGTGATGATTTTATTTATGATCCATAGATCTAATTTAATTATTTTTTTTTTATTTTAAAAATTAAATATTGTTCTGAAGCTATTTTCTTGTGGCATTTTAAATTAATTACTATTTAAATGGGAATAAGCCACAATTAAAGGTTAAAATACGTTTATTGGCGTTTCAATTTCCACTTCGAAAATCGTTCTCAAAATACCTGGTATTAGGTTGTTGTCTCTACATCTTCGTAAAAAATTTGATTGAATTTTGACAATGTGCCAGTTTCTTGTATAGAATTTCCAATCTCCGAAAATTTTGAATAACGCTGGGCCCATAACGGTTTCTTAATATTGTTCTGAAGCTATTTTCTTGTGGCATTTTAAATTAATTACTAATTAAATGGGAATAAGCCACAATTAAAGGTTAAAATACGTTTATTGACGTTTCAATTTCCACTTCGGAAATCGTTCAAAATGGGTATTTTGAGTATATTATATTAAATTAAAAATTAAAATTAAAAAAAAATCAATTAAAGATAAATTCTTGTACAAAAAAAATTACCGATTCGCTTCAAAATTTTAGTTTAGATACATAAATTGAAAAGATTTCCTTTTTTAAGGAAGTTGTCTTGTGTGGAAAAAATATCTGCGTTTATAATAAAGTTGACGGTTGTGAAAAAAATACCTGTGCTTGCAACTTTTGTTAATTATTGACGTTTTGCGACAAAAGAAATTACACAATTAAAATAAAAAAGAACAAAAATTCGGGATTTCACTGTAAATTTTACGTTTCGATTTTTTATGTATTTACTTAATATATAATTATATAACTATTATATTGTTATAATTTTTTATGAGATTTATCTCGATATTATCCTTTCCTGGGTCATTCTAGGCACTGTCTAGTAAAAACCTGTTATCAAAGAATGTCCAACGTATTCAAAACACATTCCATCTGGTCAACATTTTGTTGTTCATTTATCACTTGAAAATACGAAACATGGACATTCTTATAAATTTGAAGCATCTCGGTGTTAATACATCATAAACTACGTTGTGACACTAAATAACCTGTTTCTAAACAACCTGGACTCTTGACCTTTGAATATTTCTTGCAAAATATACTTGTCTGTCTTCTTTGTACCTATAACATATTCAAAATATTTAAATACGAACAAAATAAAATTTTATAAACCAGAAGGCACATATGCCATCTGTTCTGTCTAAAAGTATATATTTGTTCACCCTACAAGTTTTGATATAGTTGGACCCCATTTCTCAGTGGTAGAGCCAAAGACAAACTCGGATAAAGAAAGCTTCCCGCTTAACAGAGTAGTCACGCTAAATAACGCAATTTACTTTAAATGACAGATAAAATGCAACAATGTGTGATTCTTAACAACGTAGCACCCGCTAAAATATTTGAAAATACTTCGATCTTCCAAAAACAAATTTCTATAATTCGTTGTATAGAGGGCGGCATATTGTGCAACAGAAGACATGAATCCCTTTCTTTTCTCCCTAAATATTCGTTACCAGTACGACCTAGTTTAGTCTAGTTGAACTTCTTCAGTAATAGTACTTAAGAGTTATATTCAATTACTTTAGAGGTTGCTGCCTAGTTACACACATACGGTGATGTATATTTTTTGCGATCCAAAGTAGATGGCCTTCATAAAAGAAAAACTTCGGTGGCGCGAGGTATTTTTAAAAAAATTGAATTTTTGTTAACAATTTATTTAGTATATTATGATTATTTAAAATATTCTTTGTTCTTTCTTTCAGGTACGCCAGAAGGTCCAAGCGAAAGACTACTCCGTTAATAAGACGAAAAAAGTTGCATGGTTCGTATCGAACTGCGGAGCCCGTAATGGCCGTTTAGCGTATGCCAGAGAACTTGGCAAATACATTCCAGTAGATATATACGGTACTTGTGGACCGTTAAAAGTAAGTGCACAACATACATACCAAATTTTATTACAGTTGAATTTAAATCCAGAACAGAAGATTCTAAGATGTGATTTACAATAGACAATAAAATAATTATTATAGTAATTATCCAGCAGAGGCGTTTCAAAAAATAACATAGGTTTTAACCCAAATTCTACTGAGGTATAGAGCATTCTGAGTTACATCCGCTAATATTAGTTCAGTCGTCAGAAAATTGATCTCTAAAAACAAGACGGACAAGCTGAATTTTGCTGAGAATGTCAATTTTGGGAACCTAAAAAAGATGCAAAAAAGTTTGCCGCTCGTATCCCCAGGGCTTTCCCCTAAAATCGCCGTTTTAGAGAGGAAAACTGAAAACATCGATTTACCAAGAATCTGTATTTTGAACAAAAATGTTTATTAGCAATTTTTAGTGTAGAATGAACCGTTCTATCAGAAAAGACGCTTCAAGTGACCGGCAATTTTGAATGTCAGTTACGCGCGCGAAATAAATTTTTAAATTTAATTTGTCTCAACACGACGGTAAAAATTCGATATCTTTTGATCAGAGTGTCTTCTCGACAAAAATCAAAATGCATTTTAAAGGTTAAAACTGCAGCTTTCGTATGTATCTTTTGCATTTTTCAGACTTAACTTGCTTCTTCGAAAGTAGGAGGTCTTCGCGTACTTCTCAATATCTTGCTCTTAGTGATAGCGCTGTTGAAATGTGGGGTGTAAGTCATTTTTTTGTTTATTAGTACCCCTAACTATTTTGCCTGATTGGTCCATTCTATCATAACATGCTTACTTGGCGGTCTGGACTCCGAATTTTTTTTGAAACATGACTGCCTGTGACTTCTCTGGGTTTACTGCGATTTTTCATTGAATGCACCAATCTTACAACTGACTTCGCGCATTTTGTAAGCATCTTCTCGCTAAGTTTAGATCCAGACTTCTAGCTGCCATTGCTGTGTCATCTGCATATAGACAGCATGGTTCACGTGTGATTGATGTGTCCTCGGTGTAAATGGTATACAGAAAAGGTGACATTACTCCTCCCTGTGGTACTTCAACCTTACATATGCCAACCCTGCAATAAGATTTAATCCAAATTTTGTAAACACATAATCTGGATTATTATTTTAAACATTTCGTCTACCTATTTTTAATAACTTGAATTAAAACCGCACAACACATGTTCAAATTCAAATGTTTTTTGAAAAGCCACTACTGTGACTTTTACCGTAGTTATCCTAATGTCTAAGTTATAAGACATTTCTTCGAATTTTCTTCCATTAGATTTAAATTTGACTGCATGTAAAAAAAACATCATCATCAAAGCACAGTCAATTTTAGTAAATTACTATTTATGTATTTTTATTAGTTAGTTACTTATGATTTATTTTATTCTTTAATAAACAAAAATACAGTTTACCTGCCATGTATACTGAAAGACCCACTATACTAGGTATATTTAATAAAATTTTATTTTTGCAACTCATAATATACATAATACTAACATATTTCTATTGTTTTAGTGTCCTAGATCAGATAGAAAATGTTTTGAAATATTAGAAAGGGATTATAAATTTTATTTGGCGTTTGAAAATTCCAATTGTCGAGACTATATAACCGAAAAATTTTATGTTAACGGTCTGGGACAAAACGTTCTTCCTATCGTTATGGGAGCTCGGCCAGAAGACTACCAAAGAAGTGCACCTGAAGGTAAGATTTACAATGATTTAGATGGTATTCGTCATTTCCTGGTAAATCGCAATTTGATGTTGTCATTTTCTTACACCTTACTTATTTTATAGTAGAGAATGTAGAAAATTGTGAAAAAATAAAAATGTAAAGTTTTTTGTATTAATACTTACACCACCTGTTTAGGGGTACATTATGAAAAATTACGACAGTAAATAATTCTAAATTGACGTGAATGTTCGTAAATATTATTAGTTAGGTAACTTCTAAGCAGTTGGTTCTAATGTTGACGATACCGTGCTGTATATATGTGTAGACACATTGGCATGTTCACAACCCCAACACGGCTCATCCCAATAGCTGATAAGTAACGTTTAATGAATAAATGGAACAGGTGTGAATAAGATACAACCAAATATGATAACCCGTAAATCAACTGAGAACATGGCATAAGGGCTACAGATATAACATTACTGTACATTTATTGATTGAATATAACATATATACAGACACACAAACACATACAAACACAACACACACACACAAACACACACACACGAACACACACATACACACACCCACACACACATACACACACGAACTCACACACACACACACGAACACACACACACACACACACATACACACACGAACTCACACACACACACGAACACACACACACACACACACAAACACACACAGACAAACACACACAGACATACACACACACACATACACACACACCACACACACCACACACACACCACACACACACACACACACACACACACACACACACACACACACACACACACACACACACACACACACACACACACACACACACACACACACACACACACACACACACACACACACACACACACACACACACACACACACACACATACACTCACACATACACTCACACACACACACACATACACTCACACACACACACATACACTCACACACACACACATACACACACACACACACACACACACACACACACACACACACACACACACACACACACACACACACACACATACACACACATACACACATACACACAAACGCACGCACGCACGCTCGCACGCTCGCGCGCACGCGCACACGTACACACACACACACACACACAAACACAAACATTTATTTATACCATGGACAGTAAGCAAATCACAGACGGCCACACCACAATTGGTTGATCATACAGTTAGATTTGTGACAATTGGTTGATCATACAGTTAGATTTGTGCTGCGAATACTATGCTTCCAAATCCCGCACTGCCGTACTTGACAGCATTTCGTCCGAACTTGTGGAAACAAAAATGCCAATGAGATTAAAACAAAAAGATATCGCTCAGTAGAGGGCTCAGAAATAAGTGATTCTTCAGAGCTTATGAATATAAACACAACGAAAACGATCAGATAGTTGATTTCAGTCGCGGAATTTGCCGTCACCTCGAATATTAAGCCAGAAAGGATTCGGAGAGAAAGAGACTTTTTGTTTCAAAAAACAAAAAATGGCTGCTGGAACGTAAACTACGGCAAAACACGACGATAAACAAGACCTCAAGAGAATATCAAAACCCACCCACAACGAAGTCGCTAAAAAACCAAGGAACAAAAAAGCAGACTTAGCATAAAACGAAAATAGCAGACTCCATAAAACAACGTTTAGCCCATGGACGTTATGTGTAATCTGTGCTAACGAGTATACAAAAAATCATACCCAATAATATGCCCAGCTGTCCCACGATCTGCACCTGCGTCCCTGAGAAAGAGGCTGATGAAACAACTATCAGGACCCGTCTAAGGATACAAAATCAGTAGCTTAAGAAGAGAGACTGGTCCCTGAAAAAAACGCATTATAGACTTAAAACCAGTCATAACCATCTGAGGCCTGAAAGGTTTCAGAGTCCTGCAGCCGAAATATAATTCAGACATACTACACGTAGGATACAAACCAACTTTCGTAACTTCACAACTTTCATTAAAAAAACGGAAGTCAGACGAAAATTTAATTTCGCCAAGATCAGGAAAGAGGTGCGATTATCATAAATCTTAACTGAATATACTAATGAACAGAAATGTCAAGGCTCCATAGTTTTTTCAAGTTTTTTTAAGGGACTCTCAGAGTCAGGTGAATACACTTAGAATGGTGAAAAGACCCTGAAAGAAATTTTTCAAGGTGCACTTTCCCAAGTCTAAAACAAAACTGATACTACTAGACACATGAAAACAGACTGGAATATCATACCTTACGGATCTAGGAAAAACTGGTGTGTGGAAAAAAACTGGTAAATCAGGGCAAAATCAAATGAGAAATAAACTTATTTTAGCCAAATAAATCACCGGGTCTGAATGGAATCTATCCAATACTTATACAGAAGGGAAACCTTCTATACTCTCTACAGAAACGGCACTGAACAACCTCGTGCAGAGGGTGGAGTACGTCCTGGAAACCAAAAGGTGATGCTGGGTGCATTTTTCGATATATAGAAAGCATTCGACAACACCTCCTACGAACCAATCTAAACGGCGGTTTGTCTAAAAGAAACAGATGAAATAAACTGCAGATGGATAGATCGTATACTGAGGAATCGTGTGATATACGCAACGTTACTGGGGGATTCATTGTCAGTACCGATAGTTAGAGGCTATCTGCAGGAAAGAATCTTATCTCCTCTTTTGTTGAATCTGGTCAGGAATGGGCTGATTTCTAGACTCAAGACAGGCATCATGTTCTGGGATATACGGTTGTCCTGATCATCTTAGCCCAAGTCAAGTTTAATTGTAAAGTTAGAGATGGAATACCTCAGGCTCTGACTGTAGTTACAAAATGGACTTCAAATGTTCAAATAACTTCATATGCATCAGTATTGGGGTAGTCAAGAGAGCAGCAAATAGTGCTATCCTTACATTTGTAACGAATATATTTTGTCTACCACATGGGGTATTATTATAAGGGGTAGAAGATTGGGGACAGAAATTATGGGGGCGAAGATAGGGCAAGCAAAATAAACGTTACTTGTGCGAACGGCACTCAGGGTTTGTTAGGAGAGCTGAGGTCGTGGATAAGTAAATGACAAGGTGGTTGGATTGGGACAACTACAGAAAAATGAAACAAAGGGTCATGAATCTCTTGGGACAAACAAAACAAAAAGAAACAGAAAACACCTCTAGTAATTTAAAAATGACACCAGTCATTTGTTGTACGCTAGTTGTAACTATCGAAATAATTATTAAAAATGAAAAACATATCTTTTTCAAATGAAACTCAAAAAAAATAGTTAAAAAAATAAACAAAATGTTAAGAAAAAAAAAATTAACATTTATTGTGTCGTACCGCAAACAGTTATAAAAATAAGACAATACTAAAATACTATATGAATAGTTACCAAGTACAAAAATATAAAGAATAACTTACATGTGTCCTATCTGTTTACAATGGGGAATTGCTACAAAAACTTTCAAAATTGTTACTGCATGGAGGTTAACCTTTCTTAACAACAAAACAAATGTACACCAAAAATAATAAAACGAGCTGTCAATTTCATAAACACTGAATACTTATTAGATAAAGTTCGTAGAAGAATTTTTACTTATTAGTTCTGGATGAGAAGATGTTATTTTTGTTTTTCCTGTATTTAAATGTATATGTACGAGTCGTATACTTCACTTTTTATCACTTACCTTCATATATCTACAGCTGATGATAGCCATGCTGATTTCCAATAACTTTAGAAAGTAAAAAATTAAAGATAATTTAGAAAATATTGTAAAAATATCTCGTTCTCTATGTACCTATTTAAAGTTGAAGATTTTGTTGCAGGTTCCTATATTCACGTAGATGAATTCGCCGGTCCTCAAGAACTGGCCGCTTACCTCCACCGACTAGATAACGATAACAACTTATACAATTCCTACTTCAAATGGAAAGGCACCGGAGAATTTATTAACACATACTTCTGGTGCCGCCTGTGTGCCATGATGCACGCGCCTCAATCGACACAGCGGCACTACGAGGATGTCAACGATTGGTGGAGGGGCCCCGGTGTATGCACCACTAAGTCTTGGAGAAACGCCGAATTCGTTTAGGCATCCTTTGGAAGTTTTAGATCATTGAGACCTCTCCGGTGATAATAAAACGACGTGATCGAATACTTATTGAACCGTCCTCGTATAGTGATGTTTAGAATCAGAGGCGGTTTTAACGTTAATCAAACTAGCAAATTTCTTAAACTTTGGTTTGTAGTTTTCTGGTTAACGATTGAGCGATAGCCAGTTACACAAATATTTTCTAGGCAGTTGGTCCTTTCTTACTTGGAACTCACGTAAAACGTAATCTTGTCATAAAAATACTTCGGCCGGTTCTTTATTATTTATTTACCTACTCAGTTTCTTCCACATCTTAACCAGGTTTTCTTTTAATATTTACCTACTTTTCTGTAGCTATTTAATATTTTACTCTTTTTATTCACCCAGTCCATTAGAGAATTATTTACATCTTCTTTAGTATACTTTTGATTATCTTTTCAAGCTAGACTCAAGGAATATCCTCAAAATACTTATGATTCTGCCAAGTTCCTGTGTTTTCCTTAGAGTGAATGAATGTACTGCGCTGTGACCTTTATACTCACCAGTGATGACGTCAAAAACTTACTCATACAAGGTTGGAACTCCAAGAAATGTATATACAGCCGATGAAGACTGCAAGCTCATTCTACTCCTACTCAATTTCACAACCACTTTTGAAGTTATTTTTACTTCCTTGGCTATTTAACTTCTAGTACATGATTCATTCATTTTAGTAATGGAATTATTTGCAATATCTCATTCTAAGGGTTCCTCGAGTGCAACCGTTACAAGTTGCATCCTAAGCAACATTTAGATTAATTATTACTACGACCAAATTTTTCAAATTGTGTTATTTGACTAATCTTTATACGACTGATAACGGGTCAATTTTCAAACGAAAGCACAAAAGGACCGATAACTCCGTCAATCGGTATAAACTTTCGACAACAAAAACTCTTTGTATAATAAAAAATACAATTTTCACTAGAGAATGTTAACCTTGAAATAAAAGGCAACACTCGGCGGAATTGATAAGAAATTCTTAATGTTCCTACTCTGTATATTCTGTATCACTGTACTGCGATCTCCAAACGCACTAATGGTGGCGTCAACAACTTAATGACTAGAAGATAGAAGAAATTGTCTCTATATTGAATGGCTTTTTCATATTATGTCAAACGAATCCCAAATTTCTACGTTTTTTCCGAGATCTAATAACTGGTATACTGGTGTATATTTAAATCTTAATACCTACAGTGTCAGAAAAATTTTGGTGCAAATGGGTATCGTTCATACTAAATAAATAATAAAATTAAATAAATAAAACAAAGATAGATAACAAAATTAAAAACCTTATATCTATAAATAAAGAAACACATCCTCAAACATATTTGAAAATATTTAGTTTTAAATTTAGGCAAATGGTTTATAGAAAAAATGGTCACTTTCTTTCGTTTCCAAACTAAAACGTATTTAGATATATTAACTACTATAAATGGGCACAAACGGCAAGTATGACTAAAAGTAGGTATTTTATATTTGACTATATTGACTGAATATATTTATTTTTATTTTCACCTCAAAAAGAGTTCTCAAAATATAAATTAAAAATTATTTTTTTACAATAATTTATTTATTCTCATAAAATATAGTAGTTAATATAAAAATGCACAGAAAAATAGTTTCCAAACCTATTAAGGAATTAATTAATATTAAAAAAATAAATTTTACATAACTTTTTTATTGTAATAAATAGCTCAACAACTTTAGCAAGCACGCTGGAGCTCTACTCAAAATCGTGGCGAATATGACTCAAAATTGTCACGCGTTTTAGTTAACATTCAAGGTGGCCATATCTGCCCCTCAGATAACATAAGCACAAAATAAGGTAAGACAGTCGTTGTGTGTCAAAAAAAGAATCAATATACCGATTTTAATTTCTCGTAGATGAAATCTAAATACATGTAGTAGCATTGATGGGTACTATTAGTGGTATATCTGACATGTCTGTTGACGGTCCCGATCTGAGCCACACTTAACGAACATATTAATAATATTAATAAGTTACTGAAACAGTTTACTGTTTGTATTCGCGTCTTGTATGAATATGACCTGATTTCAAAAATATTAACATGAATATTATATGAGGATGAAAAAAGTTACCATTTATAATAAATTTTAGAAATAAGTGTCTGTAAAGTACGTAGAATACGGAATTGTTAGTTTATTACCTACGGAAAATGTTATGATCATATTATGTCGTTTAAATTTGAAAAATCTAAAACTTCTGATATATGTTTAGACGCACACACTTGAGTATATACACATGTCATAAGTTATAATAATTTATTACTGTTGTTTTTGTTGGGATTGTATATTATAGACGATAATTTATTAAGTTTTTATTATACTACATTGTTTTATTTATATCCGTACCCTATCAGAGGTATACACTTAATAAAAGTGTTGTGGAAAGTGCTTTTTACAAGGTCAAACTAAAATTTTCCAGTGACGTCAAAAGTCAACGTCAAACTAAAATGGACGCAATAACAGCAAAAATTAAATATTTTCCTACCTTATGGATGTTGAAATAGAAATGTTGTTAAGACTCTTTGAATTGAATAAATAACTCAGCTAACAAAAACTAATCTAAATGATTTAACCCCACAACGTATTTTATGAAAACAAAAGCAGATAGCAAGAAAAGGAATAACACATACTTAGTACCTAAAGTAAGAAATGCAGAGGTATGACTTGGAAACTATTGTGACGTATATTAAATGGTCAGAAGGCAACTTTAAAAGTAATTTGTTATCCAAATAAAGCGGTAGTGTGGGTATAAAAAGAAATCTGCCGCTGTTGGACCTAAGCCCCGATCAGAAAGAAGAGCTATAAATGGGGTCTTGGTAACATTACTTATGCCAAGTGGCCGCTGTCAATAAAAGCCAGGTCGACAAAGTCAACCTGGCGACTCAATAAAGTTAATGATTCTAGGAAATCCTACTCACAATGAGATGGGTGAAGGCATTAAATCTGGAGCCTCTTGGCTAAAGAATATTAATCCCTACAGAAGAGTCACTGAGCCCCTAGGTTAGAGGTTAAGCAGAAGGCTAACGACCTGTTCATGTAACAAGAGAGCTGTTTAATGAAAGTATACTGGACTGATTCCACGGAGACAACTCACGCAAAACAACAAGGATAAGAATACGATTGTAAAGAAGGGAACATGAAATGTACAAACATTATTGAAAGCAAGAAGAATGCAAGAAATTTCAGAGAAATTATAAAATTATATTATGGACGTAACTGATTTTTCAGATGAAATTAACTACAAAATAACTATAAATGGAGGAGAGGAGCTGCTAAAACGGACGTAGGTACAAACTAATGGAAGGACGAAAACCTGCCTGGAGAAGGTAAAAAATGGAAACATAATGTATAAGATCCCGACCACTATCATAAGAAGCCAACTAAATTGTTACATAGAGAAAATATATTACAGTATCAACAGGGACTTAGAAAAGGAAAATTAACAATAGATGAAATATACGTACTAAAAAAGCGTACGAAAAAAGCTACGACTTCATCGACTTCCAACAGGCCTTCGACAGCATGTACAGACAACAGTTATTGAAAAAAAAAATAAATAAAAAGGTTGGAAATACCAGCAAAGTTAATAAGACTAACTAACAAAAGTAAAAACAAACGAGGGAAATACAAATGACATCAATATAGAACGTGGCGTAAGAAAAAGAGATAGTCTGTCACCAGCGTTATTTAATATAATACTAGAAGTAATAAGAGACACAGAGCTGCAAAAAACAATTATTCAAAGTTCAACGCAAAAACACGTGACAAAAAACCACTAATAAACAGACCAAAAAGAAAGACCAAAAATAAGATGGAAAGACCAAACTTGAGAGAAAAGATTAAGGACCAGATAGAGTGAAAAAAGTTAGTAGACAAAGCAAAAATATATTCAAATCTTTAAGAAATAGCTTAAAGAATATATGTGGACTAGTCGACCACGTTAAATGGATTAAAGCTCAAGGAATATCGAGTGACTTGTACTCTACTAAGAATCGTCACTCCATATATGTATGTATATATATATATATATATATATATATATATATATATATATATATATATATATATATATATATATATGTATATAAATCAAGGATCACTCGAAGAGTGGTGGGTTTTTTCTTAGAACCATTCCTTGAAAGTGAAATGGTGTTTCCAAGCATCTGTTGCTTTCTTTTTAATGGTTCGTGCAGACAGAGATTTCTCCTTACTATATCATATCTTTAAATTTACCGCTCCAATGCATTAGAGGTTGGTAATTCGTCTTGTGTTGTCATGTTTTGACTTTAAGGACACTGTCTCTCTCGGAATGGTTCGTTTACTATAAAATTTGCAGTGTGTTTCCGTAGAAGTGTAGAAGCTCTTTGTGGTAACTTTCATTACATTTTTTACAGGAAACTTTTGCAATCATTAATAATGTTACCTAAAGTCAAAAATTAAACTAAATTAACATTCTATTGTTGGGAGGGTGATTGTGTGATCTTGTTAGTTTCTCGGCGAATACTAGTTCTTTACATAAGTTTTTTACATATTTTTTTTACATTACATGTATAATAACCACATGTTTCTTTTGATGTTCTAAGTTTGTGTTAAATTGTAAACTGTACTTAGTTTCAATTGATTGTTGAAACAACTTAACTATTCAATGGTTTAATGTCTGAAGCTTTTTTACATTTTATACCTTTGACTGCTACATGTCTTTTTAAGGTAACACTTTTGTATTAACCTCTCTATGGATGTTTGGTTTTTTCATATTATTCTTTTTAGATGAACTGATGATGCTTTCTGATTAGAGAGCGAAACGTCTTCGAATAAATAGTGATTTTCAAGAAATTATATGGGAGGGTAAGGGCGAAGTGCGAAAGGGCGTATACTCTTTATATTTCAGTGGAGGCTCAAAACACGGAATGTTTGATAACGGATTCATACTAAACAAAAAGACTAGAAGAACCTTGTTAGAATTTGAATCACTAAACTAACGATTATGTAGAGTACTTTTTCTTCTTCTTGTTATGTAGACATGACTGTCTGTTTTTTCATGTGCCTCCAGTAAATTGTCGTTCCATCGTTTTCGTGGTCTTCCTACTGATCGTCTTCCTATCGGGGAACCGTCTCTTGCCGTCTTTACTACTCTATTTGTTGTCATTTGGCTTATATGATCATTCCATTCTACTCTTCTAGTTCTTAGCCAGTCCTTGATGGTCTCCACCTTATATCATTATTGGTCTGATGACTGTTTTGTAAATCCTGCCTTTCATTTCTTTCCTGATATTTTTATTTCTTTATATTATTTCATTCAGGCAACTTTTTTTTGTGGGAGGAGGAAATCTTCATAAGACCGTAAGGGCAGATCGCAGTACCCCAAGAAGCCTAGGTACTGCGGTCCCCTCTGGTGTGTGGGATTCAGTTCGCTCTCCTGATCCAGACATCCGTGAAGGCGAGCGAATCGGTCGTGAGAACGCGACTGCCGACCCACTAAAATCCCCTAATTTCCAACCGTGGGCATCCAGTGTGTGTTCTTAGCACACGTTACTTCGGCTGTCCCGCTGCTGATCCTCTCTCTACTCCATGTGAGTAATGCCAACAGTGAGAAGGGGTAGTTTATCTTTTATTATTTTATTTGAATTGTTTCGTACAATATATATGACACATACACAATAATGCCATACACACAACATACACACATATAATATCCATAATAATAAGGAATAAAAGTCTTACAATCTCCTGTCACTCTCTCATCTCGTATCTTGTCTCGCTCTTTCTAGTGTTTCCTTTTTTTATTATTTCTGTTGGTGAAAGGGTAGCGTACCCGCAATCACCTGTAGGGCTATCGTCGATGTAATCTGTAACGCACTTATTACCTTGAGGAGGGGTTTTCTTTGGATTCTTGTTAATAGTTCTTCATATTTTTTAAATCTTAACACGTCAAGTCATACAGGTGCCCCATATAGGGGAGTCGACTGTACAACCTGGAGATATATTTTCCTTTTATAGGTACTCTGTCTACCTATATTGGATATAATTTTTGTCATGGCAGTGGTTCTCTGTTCAGCTTTATGAACTACATGTATCAGGTGTTTCGTGTATCACAAACCTGAATCATCATTTCAATCAAAACATCAAAACTCAGATTTGGTCTCCGTCTTGGTTCCTTTAGTACTACGATATCTGTTTTGCTACTTGCCAACTCTAGATCATTTTCTATCATCAACCTGTTGACTTTACTGTAACAACTTGTCACCTTATTTTCTATATCCCCATTTATATCAGTCTCTATTTGGATTGAAAGGTCTGCATATACTGGCGTAGGTGTCTTGACCATAGTCTATTTCTAATACCGCGTTGTACAGTAAGTTCCATAGCATAAGTCCCAAAAAGGACCCTAGCGGTACTCCTGATGATAATTTCATATCTTCATTATATGCCACATTTAAATATCTGTTTGTCAAGGTATTTACTTATGATATTTATTATGTATTCTGACACTCCTTCTAGTTCGAGCTTCGCTAGTATGTGATGTTAATTTGCAGAATTGAAGGCATTCTTCATATCGAACAACACGAGAATGTCCTGGCTTTTTTTTCATTATTTTTACAGTGTCAAAGATCTTCTTCACCGCATATATAGCTGATCTGGCTTTTCTAAAACCGTATTGTCTATCTGAAATTATTCCCAGTACTTCAAGTTCTTCTTCAAGGCGTTTCTTTAGAAGACCCTCATAGAATTTTCCTATGCAAACTAGTAAGCATAGTGATCTATATAAGTTGGCTTCGTCCGGGTTCTTTCCGGGTTTTAGTAATAATACGAGTCTCACCAACTTCAGTTTATCTGCGAATTCTCGCATATTCAAAAGTTTGTTGAATACTCTACGTATCAATTCGGGTTTCGCTTTTACTACCAGTTTTATTGCCTCTGGCGTTACTTTATCTGGACCTAGCTTTACCTGTCCTTATACTTTTTGCTGCTTGAATGATCTCTTCAGTAGTGAACTCTGCAGTTCGAATATTTCTGTCTATACGTAGAAATGTGTTGTTGGGCTTCCTTGGAAATAGGGTGTTCGCGATTTCCATTTTTTTACACAAATGGGTCTCAAACCGTAGACTTTTCATGGCAATTCTGTATGCTTCGCCCCATATATCTTTTTCCAACGCAGCGCACAAGTTCTGTCAACATGTAGGTTTAGCTTCTTTAATTTCTCTACTTGTTCTTTTTCTGCGCTTTTATACGCCTCCTCACGTTCTTGTTTCCTTTACCTTTGTGCTATTCGCCTACGTCTTAAGCATTCCTCTCGTTTATTTGATCATTCCACCAGTAAGGTACTGTGTATGGGGTGTGCCTATTTGTAGTACTTCTTTTATGTGCATTTATAATATTCTCTCGGAGCTCACTTAAGTTGGTAGTTTCTTCTGGTAAGTTATTTATTTGCCTTTTAATTTTTTCTTTATTGAATACCATCCTTTTTCTACCGTATTTTGTGACCTTAGTGCTAATTTCTTACGTGATGTACCGATAAAACATGAAAAGGTTCTCATCCAGTATATCTCAGTTTTTAATCTTGCTAGGGTAATAACTATATGACTTTCCGATGTACCTCTCACAAAGGTTGGTTTGTCGTTGTTCAACACTACGATATCCGCCTCAGTTCGCCAAGTTCGCCAAGTTCGCTCCTCTCGTCATTTCGGGGGGATCCCCATAAAATGGACTTTGCGTTTATGTCTTCGGCTACTAACAAATCTTTTCTCTGAGACTGGTCGATTATATTATGTGTTGTTGTCTGTAATGCTCTCTATTTAGGGAAATATAGCAAGCTATTATGGTTATCCTATCAATTTTTATTGTTGCGTATCACTCTTTTCTCACTACTTTATTGACACATACTTCTTTGTTTAGTATATTTATAGCTACGTCGACGTTATTATCATATATCAAGCCTTTATTCGTTGCTTGGATTTCTAAAGCTTTTGCGTAAATTAAGTCGTTTGTTGTCTTTGCTCTTCTGGCGTTGACTAGTATTTTTTATCTTTTTGTCTCTATCGAAGCCATTTTTTTCTACCACTAGAGTATTAGGTCACTTAGATGGTTTATGGTGACTATTGTGACTATTAAAAGATTATCTGCTTAACGCTATTCGGCGACAATTCATCCACCTTCTGCCTTGGTCTCTCGGGTATGCGAGCTTCGCTGAGCGTCGTCTTTATTTCGTCGTAATCTTTCGAGAACTCCGCGATAAGGGGGTCCTCAAAGACCTCGACTTCTTCGACACGTACCTCCGCGCTGATTTTTATTAGAGGGGGGACTAGGTGGGTGTAACTTAGTCCCGTGCCTTTCAGCATTTTGGGCCACATATCACTGCAGTCTGGTCTTCTGCAACTCGCCACAACATGGCTATAGGCCCAACACTTACTGCATCTAATAATTCTCAGACGTTTTTCTACCTGGCATCTATCTATTCCCGCTCTGATATCCGAGGATAACTTCCTCCACCCTTGCAGGAACTACCTGTGTTATGGTCTGGGTGTCTCCTCGTAGCGGTCTTAGGGCTCTATTATTTCTAGTTTAGTGGCGTCCGCTGACATGCCACTAATGTGTAGGATAAGGTACTTTCCTTCATCACCTAACTGGAAAACCCTCAAACCGTCCTCATTTTTATTTAGCGCTATCTTAATTTTGTTTAAGGCAGGTTGATCCTTTTCTAGAGTGATGAGAAGCATACCATCTTTGGTACTCCTCATCGACCTGACTGATTCCGTGGCCCCAGTCGTCTTAATGGCCGTTTTTACCGTTTGTAAAATCTGGTTGTAATCACTATCCTTTTTGAAGACCATCATACTATAAGTGGGACGCTCTTATATTTGTGTCGTCGTGTAGACCAGTACCTCCGTTTCAGTCTTCTCGAATACGGCCTCACACATATTTCTGAGGTCTCTAACGGTGATCTGATAGTTCAGGATATCTGTCCCTGTACAGACTTTGGATACTGTTATGCATGGACACGTCCTTTGGCTCAACGAAGACCATTTTCATAGTCTTGTTGTATATTTCGATCGGATTCCGGATAACTACCTTTGTTCTAGTGAAAACTTTTTCCTCCCTTTGCTGACCCACTAAGACCTCCCAGTCTTCAAAGGTCTTGATTATTTTCAATACTTGTGATGTTTGCTTTCGACCTCCATACCAGTCTATTACTAGGTATTTCTTAAATGTTTGAGAGATTTTTTCCAGTTTTGTAACCACCTCTTTTATGTCTTTGTATGTGTTGGGAAACTTTACCATCAATCTAGTGAGGTCTTGTACTAATTTTTGGTAGGTTTCCAATCCTTCCACAATAGAAAAGTATTCCTTTACTTTTTCTTTACTTTCTTTACATTGCTTTTTTATATATTTCATTTGGCTCTGTCGACTTATTCTTTCTTTTTGTCTCCGTAACTTTTAAAGGTAGGTTTGGAAGGAAATTTACCCTCTTTCTTCCTTCGCCACAACTCTTGTCATCGTTATTGTTTTTTTTTGTGTTTTCGATTTATATAAATAGATAATAGATATAATAGAAACCTACGAGTAGTTACGAAAATACGGTCCATTCCCACGGAGCCCTGTATGTGGAAATAAGGCTTTTTTACAATAGGGTTATGTCCGTTTCCCCAAGGGAACCGTTCGTGACCAAGTAATGTGTGGCCTTTCAGCCATTAGCACGGGTTCTCACACCTTAGCTTACGGTTTTTTTCCGCTAGTTATCTCCATCGGTTTTTTATTTGGCGTCAGGTTGTCACCTGGGGTTATGAAGAAGGTATAGAGGTTTATGGGAGAAAAGGAGTTTTTATGTGAGAGTTGGGAGTGACTGCCACATAAAAGGGTATTTGGAAACGCTTGAGACCCATAGTGGGTGCTCGTCCGGGTCTCAAACGTATCCTGTTAAGCAGTCCCTAGCTTGTCCCGTCGCGCTTGCTTCACAAGAATTAGCGGCCGCGAACGGACAAGAGCACGACTACCTCTCCGTTTTGTCGCCTTTTACGATGAGCTGGAGAAAGAAGCGGGGATGTTCTGCTTGAGTGGCTCGTACCGGCACGGGGATCATTCAGGCAACTTGCGGCTCTGTTTGCTTTATTCACTTGATCTTCCAATTCCGTTTCGAGCTTTCCATAGCTAAATAATGCAATGTCTAAATATTTAAACTCCATTACGTGTTCTATTATCTGACCTTACATGTCCAATTTACGTCTCAGTTAATTTTGCTGTTATAACCAAGCATTTTGTCTTTTTTGGGGAACTTAACGTGTTAAATTTTCTAGCGGTTATATTAAATTGGTGCAGCATATTGGTGCATACATAAATTGGTGCAAAGATAAGATCCGTCGACGCACCACAATGGCCAGATCGGCAACAGCCAAACTTACCAAAATTTGGAAGAACACTGACATAAAAAAAAGCACAAAATTGCGCATTGTTCGAGCATTGATATTTCCTATCGTCACCTATGCTTCAGAAACTTGGACAATAAAAAAAACCGATTCAAAGCGTATAATGGCATTTGAAATGTGGGTCTACCGTAGAATGTTGCGCATACCATGGCCGCCCATCGCACAAATAACTCAATTCTAGCAGATCTTAACATAAAAACTAGACTCATCACAACTATCAACCAAAATATACTGAGATATTTTGGACATATAACTAGAAGAAGAGAACGCATGGAGCGAATGATAGGTCGCTATCGAGTATGGCGTATAGAGTATAGAGATAGTAACGTAGCCGGTAAAAGATCCAGAGGAAGATCTCCAGTACGATGGTCGGACCAAATAAAGGAGATGACTGGTTACTCATTCTCCGAAGTAAAATAACACGCACAGGAGAGAGATAATTGGACAGAAATAGTCAAACAAATTACATGACGCCACTACATCCTTACGAAGGAGAAAAGATTGAGTAAGAGGAGACGTTGTAAATCATCTTCACTTTGAGAAAGTAGTATTGCGTCGTCTGAATAGCAGATTATTTTAAGTTGTTTTTCTCCCATTTGGTATCATTTTTTAGTCCTTACTTTTTTATTATTTGATCCATAATGAGGTTGAACAATAGAGGATTCAGGGAATCTCCCTGTCATCTCATTGGCAGCTCCAATGGGGTCGGTTTGTTCTTCTTCTACTTTTACTTTTATTGTGTAGAATATGTAGAATACAGGAAAGCAAATTCACTAATATAGTAATTATAAATGCGTACGCTTCCACTGAAGAAACTGAAGATGATATTACGGATTCTTTGTATGAACTGCTCTAATGAGAAATCAATAAAGTATCCGGGTATGACCTTATTATTTTACTCGGGAATTTTAATGCAAAATTTTAAAAGAATAGTATTATAGAGCTGTAGCTGCCAACATGATGTAATGAGTCCCAATGGAGAAAATTATGTCAACTACCTAAACTCAAAATCTTAAAATCAGCAGCACTTATTTTCCTCATAAACGTATACATAAGGGAACTTGGAAAATCCAAAGGCAGTACGGATTGCAATCAAATTGATCACATACTAGTTTTAAAAAGATGGGGCTCCTCCATCCAAGATGTACGTTCTAACAGATGAATAAATTGCAACTCTGATCACTTTTAATCATTGCCACTGTGAATAAAAGAAATAACAATAGAAGGATTCCAATAGAATAGAAGGATTGTGTCATATATCCAGAAGGATGTGAGACACAAGCAAAAAAATTGAATATAAATAAACTGGGCAAAGAAGCAATAGAGTATAAAAATGCAATAGAGAAGGAATTAAATAGAGCTTAAAATCTACTAGATGTGGAAAGGCGAATGCAACATATTAAAAATAGTATAAATATTAAAAGTGGCCGAGCAGGTAATAAGAGAACAGGAGAAACATCAAAACGTAGTATGGCTTGACGCCGAATATACATTGATTATGAGGACGATGCGAGGATAAAATATTTGCAACTAGGAAGAAGAAGTAGCAAGGAAGAGTACAACATTAAAAGAAAAGATGCAACAAAAGTGTGCAGAAGAAATAAAGTTGAGCCTTACGATTTAAAAATAAAAGAGATACAGACAAGCAATTCAAAACACTACAGAAAATTCTATAGAGAAGCGAGGCTACTAACAAAATCGTTTAAACCTACGAAAAGTTTTTGTAGGGAAAAGAAGGAACTAGCCTGACTGATAATGAAAGCATTCTAAGCAGGTGAAAGGAATATTTCCAAGAACTACTAAATCATGATAATGCACTTACTTACACCCTTGGCATGTTAGCCATTTGGTGGCGCGCTGACCAATATAGACGAGCCGTTTCTCGTAGGCGATCTTCATCCTCCTCGGGTGGCTCTGTTTTCAGGGCTGGGCACTCTGGAAGGTGAGCAGCATCCATCTGGGGCTGATCACATAGTGGACAGTTGTCATTTTCGCGGACGCCGATGCGATGTAGATCGGAGGCCAGGTAGTCATGCCCCGTAGTTGTTCTGAACACGGCTACACTAATGGGTCTCGGCAAGTTGCGAGTAATTGGTGACTATATTAGGTGGGCCCAAGCACCGGCTTGTATTTGCTGCTCTTTTATCTTCGCTTGATTCCTCTTCTAATGGTGGCCTTTGCTGATGTGTACGATTGGAAGCTATAGGGCTGTGCCATTTTTGTGGAAGTATTCGTCTTTGCCTTTCCCAGAAGGTTAACGCGTGTTGCTCTCTGCGGCATTGTATTGGTTCAATACCGGTCTGGGCTTCCATTGATGTAATCGGTGTTGATTTTGGAGCACCGGTGATGACGCGAAGGGCAGTGTTCTGGCGCCCCACTTTGTTGCTGTGAGACGCTTGAGCAGTCGACATCTCTTTGTGGCTTTCTCTGCAATGTCGTCGATTTGAGGTTTCCACGTCATTTTCTTATCTATGTACACCCCCAAGTATTTTGTTACGTCCTGTCTTTCCAGATCAACTCCTTTATACGTCAGCTTGACAGCAGTCTGTTTTGTTGAAAGGCTAAGTACTTGATATACGGTTTTGGTTGTACTGACTGTTAGGTAGTTTTTATCCGCCCATTTTTCTAGATTTTTCAGAGCCTGGTTCATTACTCCCTCGAGCGCTCTCAGACTGCTACTTGATGCCCATATTAGGAGGTCATCAGCATACAGGAGGGCTTCCACACCAGGCGTCTTTCTAATCATTTCGAGCACATCGGTTATCATTAAGTTGAACAATTGACAGCTGATGACAGCTCCTTGTGGCAGCCCTTGTCTTTGCAGTCTGAATTTGGAACAGTGGTTGTGAAATTTGACTCTCTAATACCTTTCCCCGAGAAAGGATTTTATCCAATTGAATAGTTTGCCATCAACTCCGGACTTCGCTAGTTTGTGTAACAGCAAACCTCTCCATACTGTGTCGTATGCAGCTTTGAGGTCTACTAGCACTGCTACTGTTGACATCTTAAGGTGGAAAGCATCCTTGACTTTTTGGGCAAAATCGACTACATGGTCCATGGTGTTCCTATGTTTTCTGAAGCCAGCTTGAGCGTCGTCAATCAGTTGATATAATGCAGAAGTGGTGGAAAATGCACCTGCAGTTATATCAGCTGAGAGAAAAATTTATGGACCTTCCAAAGATGGAATTATAAGTATAATTACTTTAAAAAATAATGTACTGATATAATAAAAGCTGAATTATTAAAAAATTATGGACCAGCATTATGAAAACAAAGACACAATTTTAATCACCCAAATATGGAAAGAATAGAAATAGGGCCTTATACAACCCATTCACAAGAAATGAAATAAGCAAGAATGCTCCAACGATAGGATAAAACCAAATTTATGTTTACAACAAGGACAAGACGAAACAATAGAAACTTTTTCCAAACCGGTCTCTACAGGTTTGAAAATGAAGCAGAGTTCATGTACTTAGAATCCTTACTAACCGAAAGTAATGACGTAAGTGTAGAAGTAAAGAACAAAGTAAGCAAAGGTAACAGATCAGTCACTGTATTTATCAGAGATGTGAGTTTGAAAAACTTTATTCAGTACTTTTTTTTAATTTTCTTTTCCTGACTATTCGAGATGGTTTGCTTTTATTCTTTTTGTTTACATAACTGCGCGCTGCCAATACAGCAGGATGGCTGTTCTTCAAAATTTGTATTGCCTTTGGTCCAATTTGTTGGTCGGTTACAGGATTTTTTTACAAATCTTTGGTGATTGTTTAAATGTCTCGTTGTGTCAGAAGACTAAGTGTAAAGGCAGGCAGCATTCAGACATTTTTCCAAATCGGTGTAAATATTTGCCCAAATTTTGCTCGGTTGAAGGTCCGTTCGTTATTATGATTCGCTCAAAAAGTTATCACCTCCTCATCCCAGTAAGCAAACTCCTCAAACTCCTCAAAACTCCTAAAAACTGCTTTAGGAGTGGATATTAAACGGCTTTCTTAAAACTGCAGATCTTTTGATCTAAAAAATAGATGTGAGATCTTTTATGTCGCAGTGTGTCTATAACGTCAAACAACCTTAAAATATGCAATATATAATCTATAAATACAAATGAAGCGATGTTAACGGTGTAAACAGAAGACAACAAACAAGAAATTATCTTATCGTTTAATACAACTCTATATAGTGGAAACAAGAGCCAACGACAAGAAGACTGAATAATATATAGTTAAAGTAAGGTACTGTAAAAAAGATGATAACAAAACGAATACGAAACAATATTAAGAATAGAATGAGAATGGAAGATTCAAAATTGTGTCCTGTAAAAAATTAAACTGAGCGCCTATGGAAATGTAACAGTGAAGAGAGCAGCAAACTTCATTTCAGTCTTTTTACATGAACGCACATTTCTGTCACTGTCACTGTTTCAAAAAGTTTCATAACCTTACATGTGCTTTTCTCGTTCTCGGTTTCCTTTCACTTTGCCGATAATTGACTGCTTCGTGGCAGAATTATCGCTACTGTTTGAGATAAATTGTGCACCATATGAAACTTATCTCAATATTGCGGAGATTAGCAATACTAAATTGTGACATTTTGCAAAATAGCATAAAAAAGGAGTGTAAAGAAGTTGCAACAGTCAGGACATTTTACATCAGCCCTTCTGCAGAACAGTGGGGCAAGAATAAAAAACATAGAAATATTAAATTGAATCTATACTTCGACGCAATGGCAGATCCTCAAATTGAAGAAGTTTTAGCCCCTTTAAGAGCCAGTGTGAAAGAACAAGTTAGTAGTAAGTAAACTAGAGGTTTTGTATAATATTATATTATTTTTTTAGGGAGACCTAGTACGCAAACTAAAAGCTGATGGTGCTCCTGTCTTAGATGTCAAAAAGGCTGTAGTTGAGTTACAAGCCAGGAAAAAGCTTCTAGAAGATAAAGAGTTGAGCTTAGCACCTAACAAGACATTTGATAGAGCGAAAATGGAAGATCTCCTTAAACGAAGATTCTTTTTTGATCAGAGCTTCGCCATATATGGAGGTATAACTGGACAGTTTGATTTCGGACCAATGGGTTGTGCATTTAAGGCAAACTTATTGCAGACCTGGCGCCAATTTTTTGTCTTGGAGGAACAGATGTTGGAAGTAGATTGTTCTATTTTGACACCAGAACCTGTTCTCAAGTATGTATTTAATCATATCATTAATATAATCTTACTTATCATTGATATAGTATAAAAGGGTATGTTTATAGTTTATATCACTAAGTTAACATTGACAATTTCCTGTGTATTCTTGACATTGGAACAGTGCACATATGTTGTGGGGTTTGGTTGGGCTTCTGCTTTTAAATTCTATCGAGCTTCTGTGACTAGGGATCTTTTATTTAAGCCTTAGTCCAATTGGTTGTCATTTAGATTTGAACTTTCATTTAAGTGTAAAGAGGTGTTTATTTTCCGAAAACTATGAAGTGTCAAGCAATGACAATGATTTCAGTTTTGTTTTATGCTCTATTCTATCCCTTTCGGTCACGCTTTTTTTTAGTGTAATGAAATATATTTTGTTAATAATTCCAAATGATTCCCAGTTATGGTACTCTTTTGTAAGGTAATGTCTTTTGGTAGGAATATTAGCATTTTTTGTTAATAAAATAGGTCCCGTTTTTGATGTTGTCGATCGACAAAATTGTGACTAACTGTAATATTTACTTAAACGAAGTTAAAATTCTTGTGTTGTCAATTGACGACACAGTGACTGAAAGGGATATACAGATAACTGTGGCCAGTGTTTACATTCTGCAACATCTCATTTTTTGTGGATTGGTCATAGGATAACTTATTTCCACTGCTTGTGTGTTCGTTGATCCACACTTTATTAATTATCACAGTGATTTCTTCTTTCAGCGTTTTGCCACCTTTTTTTAGAAACTCAACAATCATATTTTAGTGCCTTGTTTAATACAAGATCCCACTGCAAGATCGCCAAGGTAATAACATAGTTTATCAAACACACATTTTTACATACATTTAAAACTAGGAGAATACATTGATAATAGGTTGCCAGTCAAAAAGTGACTGCAAATATTTGTAATTCAATTAAGAGTAATTAATTTTTGACAAGTATTTTATTTCTCATTTATTTTTTAAATAAAATTCGCTGCTCACGACATATTGTCGCCTCAAAGCGACAGTAGGATATGTCAAAAAATGTAGTTTCGAGAAAAACGCAATTGAAATTTTTACGAAAGTTCATTACTTGAATAACTTTTTTATGTTTGAATGGATTTACATGAAATTTTGTTTGAGTATATAACTTTACAGGCCTTACATAAATATTTATAGTAATTCATAAAAAAGTGAAAAATAATTGGAAAAAAAGGTAGTTGTCCTACTGTTGCCCTCAAAGATAATCTGTTTTTTAACGATATCCATAAATTTCTGTTATATAAACTTATATTGCACTAAACTTTTGTTTAAAATTTTACACATTTCAATACAAAAAACAAAACAATTTTGTTGTTCAAACATGTTATTACATAAATAATAACATGAACATACTTATTTTCCAAAATATAATAAACAAAATAAAATGAAAAATCATCAAAATCAGTAATGGTAATAGATACTGAAAGTTGTAAAAGTACAAATTTATTGCATTTTATTAAATCAGCCAAAAATTTTTAAAGGGGAATTTATCATGAATTTAACTTACCTTTTTTCTGTGCTTTATAAATTCCAGATAACAACTCAGAATCAGTGTTATTTTGTTCGTTAAATACACTAAATACTGACTTCTAGATAACCCATAATTTGTACAATTTAAATTGGCCGAATGATTCATTTTTACTCTTTAACATACACCTTTTAATATCAATGTAATATAACTATTGTTTAAGATTACTAAAGATAAAATTGTGACCGCAAGCTGGATAGTATAAACAAAGACGTAATCGCAACTCAGCAATAAGTACATGGCAACAGTAGGATATGTGCGTAAGATAACTTAGTGTTGCATTAATATTGATGACCAAAATGGGTGAACAACAAAATATAATGGTATGATAATGTATGTTGTCTTAGTGTTGCATTATAAAATTTGAGCTAAAAGGAATTAAGCTACACAAGGATACGTAATATTATGAAAAAAGTATATCACTTTTTATTTATCCTAGTGTTCCACTCAGCAGAAGGGTTTATTTCGAATCATTTGACATGAATATCACAAAAGTCATTTTTTTTATTTATCCTACTGTTGCTTTGGGGCGACGATATCTGCATGATTTTTATATTAAATTAAAGCTAATTTTTTTTTCTTAACCCTTTCAGTATGGGCCAAGTATCCTTTGCGTGTTGCTCATATATCGCACCGGGAAAATTTTGCACTTCACGATCGAGACGGCCATCGTCTAAACAAACTAAAAATGGAATCGTTTTTAGTTTGTCGGCAGTTTGTTTATATTCGTTTTATCAAAGTAGTGGATTTTTTTTTAAACTTCAAAAAACGGCATTCAGAAAGTACGGCACTAGGGTGGGTGATGTGCTGCCGTGTATGTACGGCATCAGTATGGTGTATTTGTGGATCGTAACGTACATGAATGATACTAGTAAGCAAGATGGACAATGTATTACATACTATTACGATTATAGCTCTTCAAAGATGTAATTACTTAAAAAATGTATGGTGACAGAACCTAAACGATGGAGATTAATTTGCGTAATAGTACGGCGCTCGCTCATCAAAGCAGCAAATGAAAATCATACTTTTACAGCATCAGTATCGAAAGGGTTAATATGATTATATATGGTTGAATGAAAAAAAAATGAGATAAAGCCAAAGATAAAGTAATTAGAGTTAAAGACACTAGTTTAACAAGTGATATTATGTATATTATTATGTAATTCTTGTAATTCTTATATATATATATATATATATATATATATATATATATATATATATATATATATCGACACATGCTTTAAAACTCACACAAATGACACTTCAAACCAGTAGCATTGTATGCTAGCTATTTTTTATTTTTCTTTTATACCTCGCGTTTTTAACAGCTGGTAACTCCAGTTTTCGACCGTTTTTTCTTCCCATTTTCAGAAAGTTCCCTTCCTTCCGACCAAACTTCTCAATGTGTCTGGAAACCCTAGAAGCGATGCCAATAAGATATCGCAGATTTTAACAATCTGCAATCCAAAAATGCTCAATCAAAAGAGCTGTTCCCAAAGTATAACTGGTAACACGCGAAAGTACCCCCACAGAGCAGCATGGCTAGCAACCTTCCTCCTCACCACACACCACAAACGACACCCACACTGACTAACTACTGCTTCTTAGCAAGCCACTCATCTGCTGAATGTCTCCTTCACCAACACAAACAACATTCGCAGACTAATGTCTGCTCTTGCCAACTCGGAGAGAGCCCATACCTCTCCCTGGAAGGGAGCCCACATCTTGAAGAGGCGTCTCGCCTAAACGAGATATAAATAACTATACTCGCTCACTTTAATGTTATTATCATTTTAGAGCCTCTGGACATGTAGATAGATTTGCTGACCTCATGGTTAAGGATACAAAAAGCGGAGAATGCTTTAGGCTAGATCATTTAATCAAAGCCCATTTAGAAAAGATTTCAGCTGATAAGAAAACTTCTGCTGCGACAAGGGAGGAATGTCAAGATATTGTCATCAAGGTTAGTATAAGAAGTACATTTTTTTTATTTAAATGTTTCTTCGTTAATATTTTTGCTTTCTTGTCACCAAATTATGATTATCATCAAATATATCTTAGTGAACTTAGGAGAAAGAAACAATTTTTTTTCTTCTCTTGAAATGAAAATCGAGACTAAAAATGAGATTTTTGACATTTCCACTTCCACTCAGGAAATTGTTTTCCAAAGCAATTGTAAATTAAAAAATAAGATCTGGAAAACAATTTCAGGACTGAAACTCAAAACATAAAAAAATATAAATGTTATGTTTATATGTGATTAAGCCACGATTATTGTAATGAAAATTGCATTTTATAATTTTTGTTTGACGTTTCGATTTTCAACACATGAAAATCGCCCTCAAAAAAAGATTATGTTAAAAATATGTCAAAATTATAACCAAAAGTTGTTTAAAGGTTTTTTTTTTTTCAAAACTAACAGTAGTTAGTAGCTCCATGATAGCTGATACATTCAGTTTAGCTTTTGTTGTCATATCATCCCCCTCTAATTTGACTCTTATTATTTTCCAATGACACATTGGCGAAAAGACTGATGATATTGAAACTGACTAGCATATTGTTGGAATTGTAATATATTTTTTAGTTTTTGCAAGAATTGTTAAGTTTTTAATAAATGTTGTCTTGTGTGCTAAAGGCTTTGGAACTTTGACAGTCTGATGCAAGGAGAACCCATGCTGCTGTAAATTGGTTTGAGGGGTACATTTCCTTTGTGAATTTTTGAGACTCCATATAGATGTGGTGTCCTGCTGTAGTGTGTTGTTAGTGTTCTTCTTTGGTATAATTGTCAGGTAATGCCTCAAGATAACATTTTTTATTAAGGTTTTGACCTTAATAAAAAAATGTTATTTGATTTAAAATTATTGTAGGCGACTGTAGCACAGTGGCTAGGTTACTGACTTAACAAGCTGTAGGGCCCGAGTTCTATTCCCGCCATTTACATTCAAATTCTAATTTAACTGAGCCGCCACCGTGCTTTGGAGGGCACGTAAAGCTGTCGGTTCTGGCTACGTAAGTATTTAAGTCTTGTTAGGGGCGCTTGCACGACCTGAAAACCCTATCACCAGACCTTAGTCAGAAGATTAAACAAACTTTCCTTTTTAGTAAAATTATTATGGTTTCCTCTCAGAAAAATATAGGTACCTATCAATATAAAAATTTTCATTTATAAGATGTGATCATTTTGTAATAATTTTTAAATTATACATAGGGGGTCTTTTCAATTTTGCATATTTTTGCAAATCCAGGAAGATTAAGACACTATTGCTTTAGTGCAGTCCAAATTTCGTTTTTGTTGACAGCAATAACATTTTCTGACGACATCCTTTATTTTTAATAAAGTAAAAAAAATTACGACTTGGATCGGGACTTTGTGTGTTGTAACCATCCAATATTTTGTTGCACCTGTGTGTGAACTTGCATTTTGATGATTCGTCCTTTGGGGTAGATTTTTCTAAGCTCAGTGATGGCTTACGGGAGGTGTCTGTTGAGGAAAGATCCTTGTTTGAGTCTTTTTGTAGCCTCTTCAAGGAAAGGTCTGTTATGTTGATGACGGACGTGGCAAGTCGGCTGGGATCCCAGAAATGGTACAAGCTGTCTTCTTCCAGTTAAGCTCTGGGTGGTTCTGTCAGTTCAGGTGATTAATTAAAACCAAAATTGAAATCAGGGTATACCGTAAAGAAAACGGTCATTTTCAGAATGATTGAACTTTTTTTAGCAACTGGTGCAGTAGATATTGTTATGACCTGCTTTCAACACAAATATCGCGACCAATTTTGTTTTGGCACACTCCGAAAACGGAAGACCTTTGATGGTTTTTTTTTTCTGGTGGATTTTTAAACATATGACTATTGTTTACTTTCTGGTTCTTATAAGTAAATCGATAACTCAGCGCCAGTCACGATATCGTTTATTTTTTTAATTATCCTGCTTTGGACTGGGCTAGAATTTTTAAAACAAATTCACCTTAACTGCTTTATGTTCTTCTGCCAATAGATGCAATATGCGACGGGAAACTAATGTGTTTACACATAATTATTCTTACAAAATGTTTTTAATTCAATTCTTTGAAATCCCTAGTGACGCCTTTATTTTGCGATATGTCACAAGTGGCTACTTGTAGATAAGCTTTTGTATAGTATCGATGTTTTCTTGAGACAATCGTGTTCGAAAATTATAAAAAAAAATGTGCCAAAATGTTTACGGTATAATTCCATTTTTCGACTAGATGATCAACTTTGATTATTTTCTTCCATCGTTCCACTTCTTTAAGGATTCTTGTCTGAGGCCGCATCCTGTTCGGCTACCTGGTTCCACTGTTGTTGACATTTGATTAGTGGCGCCGTCTTTGTCCCAGTGTGCAAAGCATAAAATACACGCCACGTAATAATACTACTTTTAATTTCTGTTTTCTTTAGTTGGATGGAATGAATAAAAATGAAATGGGTGCTGTATTGAAAAAATTCGACATGAAAAGTCCTCTTACTGGAAATGCCCTAACTGAACCTATGGAGTTCAATCTAATGTTTGCAACACAGATAGGGCCATCTGGTTTAATTAAAGGGTAAGTTACATTAATAATAGTAGTCTAACAAGATATCTAAAGCCGTAATCAGACAGCTAGTGGAATGTCGCTCTTCGCTGGTTTACGTCGGCAAATAGAAACAGAAAATCGATATTAAGAGCGTAGCGTAGGTGCAAAATTTCGGGCCAATGCTTTTTAAATGCATTCATTTTTTTCGAATCCTGAGAAAACTAATAAGTATTTTTGAAAAATTTAAACGCAGAATGAATGAATACATTATTACTGAGGGCCGAAAGTCCCTGAAAACTTCTATAATGTTTATTTGAATAAGTTACAGGGGTGAAAAAAAAAAGAGAAAATTTAGTGTGATTTTTAATTTCAAATATTTTCTTCAAAAAAACTTTTTGTTTATTCTAAGGGACTTTCGGCCCTCGGTAATAATGTAATCTTTTATTGTGCGTTTAAATTTTTCAAAAATACTTAATAGTTTTCTCAGGATTCGAAAAAAATGAATGCATTTAAAAAGCATTGGCCCGAAATTTTGCGCCTACGCTCTTAACGATCAGAAAAGAGACAACGGTTGGCATCTCATGTTATTGTAAAATTAGTAAATATTTGCTTTTTGATAAATGCACTCGACCCACCCCAAAATGTAGTCAGTCAGACTATTCCGATGGTGAGTATTATTGGTAAAATCTGTTGTACGCCATCAGTTTTGGCGGTAAAAATTTTATTAAGTTGAGTAATTTATACAATGATAAAAATTTCAACTCAACTTCGTTAGACTACTCCATAGTAAAATTACCACTACACTGACCGTATCTCTCCTAACCGAGTCCGAAGGGCCGTCCATAAATAGATAGTTTTGCCCTATCTATCACAGGGATCGGAAACCACAAATATTGAGAGAGAAAAACGGTATTCCACATTGTTTTGGTTCTCGTCTTTATATTTTGTCTTTTTCTATCACGTATTTTCTATTTCTCTTCGCAGATGAAGAACGCCACTCCACGTTATATGAGATCGCTCTTTAAGAGAGTCATGAATATTCATAAACAAGGGATATACCCGTTTTATGAAACGATCCATTGTTTATATAATTTCACACCTCTAATAATAGCACCACGCTGAGCTAAATATTAATGAGTATCTTAGATAGCTTGCTAGACTATACAGTATCGGCAATACTAGAGTTTCAATTTATACAATCGAGTTGCAAAAATTAATAATCGTGAGATTTTCAATAAATGATCGAAATACAAAGCATAATTGGAATTGTGCTTTCTTTCTTTCTTTCTTTCTCCCCTTCCTTTTACCCTAACAGGGTGTCGGATTTGGGCTAGCTATTTTAATTTCCATTTACCCACCTCTTCCATTATTTTCTGTTTCCTGCCATTATTTTCATTTCCTCGAGTGATTTTTGTTTAAGTTTTCCCGCCTCTACTACTTGCTGTATCCATTTTTTTCTTGGTCTGCCTCTTTTTCTTTTTCCGGTGTTTTTTGCTTCATAAATTTTTCTTGTTATTCTATTGGATTGCATCCTCATCAGATGCCCATACCAGTTCATTTGTCTCTTTGCTATTTTGTTCATTATCGGTTCCTGGTTGGCCATTCTCCTAATAGTCTCGTTGCTTAATCTATCCCATTTTGTCTTTCCAACTATCCTTCTTAGATGTCTCATCTCCATTGCGTTTATCCTGCTTTTATGTTTTTCCAGAATTGTCCAGTTTTCACTTGCATAGAGCACAGTCGGTATCACTATTGTGTTATATATTTTTATTCTTGTTTCTCGTGCAAGTTCTCTTGTTCCCATTATTGGGGCTAACACATAATATAACTTGTTTGATTTCTTTGCTCTATTTGTTATTTCCCAGTCTATTTTCCCATCATTAGTTATTATACTTCCCAGGTATTCGTAAGTTGTTACTATTTCCAATTCTGAGTTTTTACATTTTATCTTTATTTGATTATCTTCCTTATCTCCTTTGCCGCTGATTATCATTATCTTACTTTTTTCCTCGTTTATCTCAATTTTAAGTTCTTCTATTTATTCTACCCATATATCCATTAGTTTCTGCATTTTATTCTCGGAATCTGCTATTAGTACTATGTCGTCTGCATACATTAAGGACTCTATTGTTACCGGTTGTAATCTGCGGTAACCTATTATTGTCTGTAGTTGATTAGTTCTGACTCTAGTGTTTCTTATCAATTCGTTCATTACTATTATGAATAGCAAAGGGCTGAGACTATCTCCTTGTTTAATACCTCTCTTCCAATTAAATGCTTCCGATCTTTCCCCTGTTATTTGTACCCTTCCTTTTACCTCTTTGTAAGTACTTTCTATAATTTTTATCAATGCATTAGGTACGTTAATTTTCCTCAAGCATTTCCCTATATGTCTTTCTATCGTGTCAAATGCTGCTCTTAGGTCTATGAATGCTAATACTAGTTTTTTCCCCGTATCTATGCTTCTTTCTATTAGGTTTCTAATGATATATATGTTGTCATTTGTCTGTCTTCCCGGTCTAAATGCCATTTGTTCTTCTCCCAATACCATTTCTACTTCTTGTCTCAGTCTCTTCTCTATTATTTTCGTATATATTTTAAAGCACACCGATGACAGACATATTGCCCTATAGTTGTCGCAGTTTACATGTTCTCTTTTTTTTGTATATTGGCACGATGATATTGTTGTGCCAGTCTTTAGGGATTGTTTGTTTTTCCCACGCCTTTTTATATATTTTCCATAGCCAGTTTATTCCTTCTTCTCCCATGTATTTTACCATTTCCGGTTCAATTTCATCATCTCCACCTGCCTTGCCTATTTTTATATTTGATAATCCTTCTATTACTTCTTCTCTACTTATTTGCCCTGGCTCTGTGTTTTCTTCGCCTTCATTGATTATATTGTCTTCCTTTATCACTTCGGTATCAAATTTTTTCTCATAATATTCTTTCCATACCCTAGCTATTTGTTCTGGGCTTATTTGTATTTGGTTTGAAGTATCTCTTACTGCGTTTATTTCCTTTCGTTTTCCCTGCCTTATGTGTCGTATTGTCGTCCAAAAGTTTCTATTATTTGTTATATATTCTTCCTGAAGTTCTTCTCCAAATTCTTTCCACGTTTTTGTTTTTGCTTGTGTGACTGTCTTTTTTGCCAATCGTCTCTGCCTATAGTATTTTTCTTTATCTTCTTCTAATCCCGTTTCGAGGTATTTTTTCCATGCTATTTTCTTCTTTTTTATTTCTGTCTTCACTTCTTTATTCCACCACCTTGTCCTTTTTAACTGTTTATTATATTTTTTGATTCCACACACTTCAGTTGCTGTTGTCTTTAATACTTCACTGTATGTATTCCATCTTTCTTCCATTGTCCATGTTTCTTTTTGGCGCTCTATTTGTCTCAGTCTTTTGTTAGTTTCCTCCGTGTAAAATTCTCGCACACTTTTTATCTTTAGTTTGTTTACATTTACTTTCTTGTACTCTTTTCTTTCCACTTCCTCCATTTTTTCAACCTCCAGTTTTGCAGTAACCATCCTGTGTTGTGTAGACAGTTCGGGTTCCTTTTCCGTTAAGATGTTTTTTTATATTTTGTTGTAGGTTTCTCGTATAGACTATATAGTCGATTAAGCTTTTCGCATTTCTCTCTTCAGCCACAAATGTATATTTGTCGTTAATGGTTTGTTCACTGAATGTGTTTTCTATTATCAGGTCATTGGTTTGGCAGAATTCGAGCATTTTAATTCCATTTCTATTTAATATTTCTTCCCCATATTGTCCAATGTATCCTAATCCCCTGTTAATATCCTTACCTACTCTTGAATTCCAATCGCCTAAGATTACTATTTTTTCTCTTGTCTCTCTTAATTTGTCTAATGCGTTTTGGAGTTCGTTGTAGAATTCTATCATTATCTCTTCTTCATTACCTTCTGTTGGTCCGTATATTTGTATTATTCCTATCTTATCTTTTAGTTCTATTTGGGCTGTGATTATTCTAGATGATACTGCTTCGTAGTTTGTTATTCTTGATTCTATTCTTTTATTAACTATTATACCGACTCCTTCTTTTGCTCTGTGACCCTGTGGTACTCCGGAATAATATAGACTATATTTCTCATTGATATTGATGTGTCCTTTCCCTATCTTTTTTGTCTCGCTTATTCCCATTATTTGTACGTTCATTTTTTCCATTTCTTCCGTAGCTTCTATTTCCTTGCCGGTCAGAGATGTCACATTCCATGTCGCTATTCCTATATGATTTGTCTTGTTAAGATGTATTTCCTTATTACTGTATTCTTCTTCTCCATTATTGGTGTTAACGTTGATTTCATGCTCCCTGGTTTTTGTATTAACATTATATCCGTTATTTATTTTATTAACGTTTTTATTTCTAATGCTAATATTTAATTTTTCCCTACCTTCATTACTAATGCTATGCCCATTTTTGATATTCCCCCTAACTATAATATTATCACTACTGTTAGTAAGCCTAATACCCATATTCCTATCACAAGTCATATTTCTAATGGCATACTTATCATTTACATTTCTAATCCTATTCCTATTACTACTTAAAACTAAACATTTATCATCATTGTCCGGTTTATTTTGTAATTCTTCTTTCTCTATTCGTTGCTTCACCTCTCCTTGGTTCTTTTTATGTTGCTCTGGTAGTTTTTTGAACTCTCTATTTCCACTACTTTTTCTTCTTTATAGCACCATCTCCATTCCTTGCCATCTACTGTGATTTTATTGTATCCTATTTTGACCATTTTTCCATTTTCCCTCATTTCTCTTGCTTTATCTCTTAAAGTTTTAATTTTCTCTCTCTCTCTCCTTTTGTGAGATCCTCTGTAATCCATATTTTTTTGGTCTTCACATTCTTAAGTTTGTATTTGTTTCTTAAGATTGTTGTTTTTTCTTCTTCGCTTTCTAGTTAAATTAAGCACGTTTTTGTGCCTATTTTTTGTGCTCTTTTAATATTACTTTTGACTTCAAGATGATTTTCTAGAATTGTCTAGAAAATCATCCTGCCAGCTATAAGGGATGCTCAATATACAAAGAGCTACAGAAAAAAAAATTTCCAACACTTAGAGATAAAAACGCAAGTCAACCACCTCGTGCAGAATTTCCTTCAAGCACTCAACCAACTACAAGCTATGCGAAAATTGTTGCAGGAAGAGATAATAGAAATACATCTACCATAGATGAGACTCCTCATATAATAGAAACAACAACTCCTCAACATATACAAAATAATCTAGAACTACTAGTACATAAGTTAATGGAAAGAATGGATAAGATGTTTGATCTCATAATTTCTCTGATATCTAAGCTTAACCTTCAACACTAAACTAAAGATGTGCTGTTGGAATGCCAATGGCTTAACCACTCATTTCCACGAAGTTAAAGCATTTATTTACTGTCATAATCTAGATGTTATGTTTATTTCCGAAGCACACATGACTAATAAGAGCCATTTCCATATTCCCAAATATTCAACCTATGTAACTCAACATCCATTAGGTAAAGCCCACGGAGGTATGGCAATTATTATAAGAAATAACATTAAGCATCATGAAACAAATAAAATTAGTAAAGTTAACATCCAAGCCACATCAGTGTCGGTCGAAGATTCACAAGGCTCGATTATTCTATCTGCTGTTTACTGTCCACCGAATAAAATAATTAAAGCTGATCATTTTACTGAATACTTTAAGATGCTAGGACACCGTTTCATTTCTGCTGGAGATTATAATGCCAAACATCATAAATGGAGTTCCAGAATCGTAACCTCACGTGGACGAGAATTATTAAAAAGTATTAATGAAAATCATTTAATTCCTTTCTCTACTAGAGAGCCTACGTATTGGCCTACTGATAGACAAAAAATTCCTGATCTTATTGATTTTGCTATAGTAAAAGGAATATCACATACCTACCTCCAAATTTCTCCTTCATTTGACCTCTTATCAGATCATTCCCCTTTCTTCATAGATCTACAAAGCCAAATTCATAACTGTTCTAAACATTTAACACTCTCTAATAAAAGAACAAACTGGAACAGATATAGAGAAGAAATAAAAACATCCATCAATCTAAACTTGCCTCTTAAAAGTGATAGTGACATAGAAAACGCAGTTGCTCACTTAACTACAGTTATTCAGCAAGCTGCTTGGACGTCCACCCCAGAAATTTATTACAAACACAATTCCGAGTCCTATCCTGCACACATAAATACACTCATATTGGAAAAAAGAAAACTGCGAAAGATATGGCAGCTCACTAGGCATCCAGAAGATAAAACAAATCTGAATAGAGCTTGCAGACTACTCAAAAGAAAACTGATCCAACATAAAGACAGTGGAATCAACAAATATTTAAAGAACCTCTCACCTGCAGATGATACAAACTATTCGCTGTGGAAACTAACAAAAAAACTTAAACACAACGAACAAATGAATATGCCAATCAGGAAACAAAATGGCACTTGGGCTAAAACTGACATAGATAAAGCATATACTTTTGCAAATCATCTATGCGAGGTATTTCAACCGCATCAGAGGGAAGTCTCAGGTGAAGAAGAACAAGCTATCCATGAAGTCATAAATGCACCATATCAAATGGCTCCACCTATTAAACCTGTTAAGAAATCTGAAATCAAAGAAATAATTGATAATCTGGAAATTAAAAAGTCACCTGGATATGACTTAATATCTAGTTTAGTACTAAAAATCTACCCAATGAAGGCGTAAGTTTAATTACTTATATATTTAATTCAATATTAAAAACAGGTTATTTTCCACTCCAATGGAAAGTTGCTCAAATTGTTCTGATTCCAAAACCTAATAAGGATCACACGGAAGTATCTTCATACCGTCCTATTAGCTTGTTGCCTATTATATCTAAAGTATTTGAACGGCTTTTTCTGAGAAGACTGGAGCTTATTTTATATGACAGTAATGTTTTACCGAATTATCAGTTTGGGTTTAGGAAACAACATGGTACTATCGAACAAATTCATAGGGTGGTAAAGACTATCAGAAATTCGCTTGAACAAAAAAATTACTGTACTGCTGCATTTCTAGATGTCTCTCAAGCATTCGACAAAGTTTGGCATGTAGGTCTTATCTCCAAAATTAAATCTATATTTCCTCATCCCATAAGTTCACTTTTAAGATCCTACCTGACAGATCGATTCTTTCAAGTCAAAAGAGGTGGGGAAATCACTAACCTGTTTCCAATTTGTTCCGGAGTTCCACAAGGAAGCATACTAGGACCCACCCTCTACTTAATATTCTCATCAGATCTCCCAACGACGACCAATACAACAATCGCTACATATGCCGATGACACAGTTATCATGGCTTCAAATTCTACAGCAGCTGAAGCAGCCCAGGTATTACAAAATCACCTACTTAAACTAGAGAGCTGGCTTAAGCTGTGGCGGGTCCAAGTTAACAGTTTAAAATCAACACAAATAACGTTTACTTTAAAAAAAGGTGTCGCGCCACCGGTTTCTATAAACAACACTACACTACCAGTTAATAACGTCGTTAAATACTTAGGAATCTATTTGGATAGCAAACTTAATTGGGGCATCTACATCTGGAAGAAACGCCTTCAACTCAGCTTAATCTACAGGAAAATGTATTGGTACATGAGTCGAAAATCAAATCTTAGCCTGGAGAACAAACTTCTGATATATAAATGTATTTTAAAACCGGTATGGCAATATGCAGCACAAATCTGGGGTACAGCAAGTAATACCAACATACAAAAACTTCAACGTTTCCAATCGAAAGTACTGCGCCAGATCTGTAATGCCCCTTGGTATATCACGAACCACAGATCACACCACGATTTACAGCTACCAACAGTTTGCGAAGCAATATCTGCTGTAAACTCTGTATACAAGAACAGACTATCCTGCCATCCAAATCCGCTGGCCACGGATCTGCTCAACATTTTACACGTAAGAAGATTAAAACGACCAGACCCTTTGGACCTCTAGTAAATCAGGAAAAATAGAACATAATGTCATGGTGCGGTGAAATAACAAGTTTCTATTCAGGTGTTTTCTAAATCTTTCCTTAATTTGTGTTTTTGCCTTGTAATTCTCATCTGTGTGTCAGTGATGTTTACCTGTATTAAACTCTGTTTGTTAAGTGAAAGTTTAAATTAGTTGATATATCATAGATTATATTTATGTTATCTTTTACCTGGGTGCTCGCCACTGGGCAGCTTCCCACTATGTTATTGTACATATATTATACATATTGCTTATTGTTTATAATGAGACAGATTGCAATAAACATTGGATGTTAAAAAAAAAAAAAAATTAGTTTTATCTCTTCTTTAACTTCATTTATATATCTTCTGATCTCCTTATTTTCTTCCTTCATTTCTGTTTTCAGCTCTTTTATCTCCGTTTTAATCTCCTTATTTATTTCTTCTAGTAGTTTCTTTAGTTCTTCCATTTCGCGATTTTTTATGTTATCCTTTGGAGGTGTTCTTAACGTAGCTTTGCTTCTTTTGAAGGCTTCCTCCTCGTCGGATGAGTTATCGTGTTCTGGTTTATTTCTTTTGCTGTTCATTCGATTTTGTTACCTTCTATATTAATATATATTTTCTATATTAATATACACCAATATAGTATTTTCCTATAGTAATTAAACTTTTTTATTACAATAACAATTAATATTTATTATTTTAATTTAATTTAATTCTAATCTTAACTTTAAACTAATTTATTCTAAGGCCGGATCTGGATTTTTGTAATAAACTTATGAGGCTTTTATTTTAATATTTAATTTTTGTCGGCACTAATTACTTTCTTATCTGCCAAGAAACCAAAAAACGCGTAGGAATCCCTAAGCAGGTCGACCCCTCGGACTTAAAACATTCGCCAAAACCAGTTTTTTTTAATATTTCTCACAATTATTTATTTACTCAAAACTTGTTAAAATTATTTAAAATGGTTATATCTTACTTGTCTGATGGTATTTCTTTTATTCACTACTATCACCTGTATGCACCTAACTTTTAACTCTTTTTCTTTTTGAACTTTGTTGAATTTTTAACTTGTAGTTCCCCAATTATTTGAAGTTTATTACTTGTGTAATATTGTGCTTTCGATTACTATAATAATTATTTCCAATAAGTAGGCTAATAATATAATTGAAAGGCTTGGAAGGTCAAGGTGCTATGTCACAAATAACTGAAAATGAGATAATCCAGGTTAAAGTTTTTTTGGTTGCATTTTTACAAGAACCTGTTAAAAAAACTCAAATTTTGAATCTAGAATCTTTTGGAAAACAAAAGTTCTTGGGAGCAATTTTTTTTTGAAAAATATACATTTCACCCTTTAAAAAAAATTCAAATATGTACATAGCACCTTTGTACACCAACCTATTAGGATGTAGGGTAAATGAAAACAAGTACATGGTGCTATGTGTAGATCAGAAGACAAGCCAAAGTCACAAATCAGAGCTATATTTTATTTAAAATAAATCAAAATAACATTCTGTTAGTCAATGCAAAAATGATATACAAACATGTAGGACGCTACCCTTTTTAATTGCCCTGCAAAATTGCTTCCTAATACCATCTGTGTTCAAGGGGTACATATGGCAATAACTGCTTGATGTCTTCTTTTTTCTCTGCAGACAAACTGTCAAACTTCTTGTTTACTCTTGGAACTACAAAGTTTGGGGATATAGCACACATAGTTTTATTTGTCTTATTGGTAGACCTATAAAGTCGAATATGCACTTTCTTGAACGGCATATTGGGGTCGTAGCTATATTTAAACAGATAACTACCAAATTCATCTGCCCTTATCCATTTGATGCCATCTCTAAATTGAACAATCTCTCCAAGAAGATCCGCCTTTCCGGTTTACTAGTTTTAGAGATGTAGCTAATTCCTCAATGTTCCTAAAATGGGGTTCCATATTTATAACCTGGTTTCCTTTGGTTGTTTGCAGTATTATCTGTCGATACTCATCTGGTAAGAATAAATTAGGCTGTTTCCGTAGATTCTTTTCGATGCGGCCAAAGTCACGATCTGAGTCTAGGTAAGAGTGGCCCACCTCTGGAAATTTATGGTCTATAGTTTTGAAGTACCCTTTCAAAATCATGTACTGGTATAGACAAATAATCTGGAAATTCTTATTTTGTCCGACACAAGAGTCGGACCACACTTTCAGATGATTTTTTTCTCGAAGTGTTCTATCACTTTTAACCGCACTCAACAGTGAACTTGCAACTTCTGTACTGCCACGATTTGCTACGTCTTCTGTCCAGGTAAAAAATAGGCCCCTGTCTACATTTTTTGAAATTATATGCAGGCCGAGATTGTAAAACCATATCTGTCTTTTATAAAAAGCTTTTGATGTGGACAAACGAGGCAATGGCATAGTCTGTTGCAGATACATAGTGACATATGCAACATCGTTCAACACATTGGCAGTTTCCCTGTCAGCTTTTTGAGCCTCAAATGCAGATTTATAAAAATCAATATGTTCTTCTAAACATTGTCCACTATCACATGTACTACATGTATCACTCTTAGGTTGTCCAATGGATAAATTGAACTCGTAATCATAAATAAATCTGTACATGGACTCTTTTACTAAGAATTCGTCTGAAACTTGGTCTAGTCTGCATTGTTCAATGTAAAGTTTGTACATTTTAGGTACGGACAACAACGGTGATAAGAATTTTTTGTTTAGATTGTTGGCTCTAGAATAATGAGACAATTCAGCAGGAAACGAAGCAATATGTTCCATAACATATTTTTTTACACCTGGATCAAGTTTAGTATGCCTGTTGTTATGCTTGCCCTGTTTGTCTAACTCCGTTGCTGACAAACCTTTTTTATCTGGTTTTAGATAAGAAATACTTTCTTTCTGCCTATTTGGTACAATGACATTAGGGCTGATTTACAAATTGGCACATGAGTTCCATTTACTGTAATACTGTACTTGAGAGATGCAGTTTTATGTCTGTTTGCACCCCTATGTTTTCGCTGAGGTTCACTTATGGAAATTGATTTAAAAATAATTACATTTTTCCCGTTAATATCATGTTTGTAGAAGTCATTAAAAATTGATACTCTTGTATCCTGGTTAATCCTAGTTGAATATTTTAATCGACACTTCTCATTACAAATAATATTATCCTCATTAATGCGCTTAGCAGGTATCACTACACCTTTACGAGATAAGTAACTTTCTCCACATTCTCTTGCTTTAGCAGCCACATTTCTTTTCCATTGTTGTTTGTTTTTCTGTCGTTTCCTGGACAATTTTTGTTTTTTTTTACTTGTGGTTCTACATCTAAATGAGCCTGGTCACAACTAATAGGGCTACTCACCACTTTATCCTCAACACACCTGCTGTTTCTAATTGAAATGGGAATTTGTAGGTTTACCACATCACTTTCCGCATCGGACTGTGGATGTATTTTTGCTGTGGAATTTGTACTTGTTGAAGGGGATTCTAGAAAATTAGTTTTATCTCGATAAGAAAGAAACCTTTTAGAAGAGGAAATGCGAGCACATCTTGTATAATCATCATCACCATTATCCTCACTATCACTAACGATATCTGAGTCCGGTACATATTCATCACTTGATGGATCGTCGGAAATGCAACTGACATCTTCATTTTCACCTGAAACCAAACAAATATAGTAGTCTATATCATTGTTCTATAAGATTATAATTATAACATTGCGTTTATTTTGTTATTTGATAAAATATTGTCTACTTTAACTTTTAACATAACCTCAAAATATTTGATGTGAGAAAAACAATATTTTAATTTATTTGTAATGGTAATTTACTGTAGTATATTATTTTAGGTTAGTTATTTTATCAAGCTTACCTTCATAACTGCCTTCTTTTGCCTGTTTTAAGAGCCAATTCTAATATTTGTTTACTCCTTCTCATCTTGCACTTTATTTTACAACGTCAACAAAGCACAGTGACTAAGTGGATGAAGGTGTTATGTGCATGCTGAAGACACATGGCACCTTCTCCCTCCACACATTCTGCATATTAGTGTATCATAACCCCTTCACCAGCTGAATAAATACTAAGTTATGGCTAGAAGTGAATGGGAGATAGTGCTATGAGAAATAATAACACATAACGCCTTCATCCACATAAATATCCCAATTTTCAAGCAAATGTAACATAACACTTTCACCTTCCAAGCCCTTCAATTTTAAATAATTAAATATTTTTTGAATATTGTAAGAATTGTCAATTATTCCTTAATGAGTGAAATACAAAGCATAATTGGAATTGTGCTTTCGATTACTATCATAATAAATAATTAAATATTTTTTTAATATTGTAAGAAATTGTCAATTATTCCTTTGTTTTATATATTGATTGGTATTCATTTTTGCATACTATTGGTTAGAATTCATATTTGTACATATTCATACATCTGCAATATTTGATTTTTGTTAATTATTTTTGGGAATTGTTTGAAATTTTGCATTGTTTTAATCATTTATTTTTTTTATTGAGATCACATCGACAATAATAGGTTATTAGGTTAATCTTGTAACAGGTTTGACAAGTTTACAACATAACTTGGAACTTTGTTTCGTTTTTCCAGTCCTGTCGATCTTGAGCTTTCGGCAGTAAATTCTCAGCTATTCTTTTGACATCGTAAGAGGTGACTCATTTCAATATTGATAAATAAACCTTTTGTATGCCACTATATATATTATATATTTATATATACATTGTTAACAGATTGTTTAATATGTACTTTCCTGAAAAATATCTGTATTTTGGTTTAGGTCAGACTGGCTAATTGATTCTGCAGTTAATTATTTAAGTATTTTCCCTTTTATTCTTATAACTTTGCTTTTGATACCTTTGTTCGAGATTAGGATATATTTCTGATAATATTTTTAATTCGGGTATATGTGTAATATATTCTCGAGCGATTTTCATCGGACTGCGTAAATAATTACGTTTAGTTTTTAAGTTTCTTAAAAAAATATTTAATATTGTCCACAAACAGTTTATGTATGGTTGTCTAATCATTATATATATTAAAATACTCTATGTACTTAAATTTTCAGAAATGTTTTATTTTATTTCGGTAGATTTACTGCTTTTTAATTAAGAATAACGTAAAAATGTGTGTCAAAAAAGTGTCCAACAAGTTCAAACGGTAGTACGTCCGCCTAGATGACGTAATTGAGTAAATTTACTTATGACTAAGAGACCGTTAGTAGATTGTAACTTCAATTAAGAATATCATTTTCCCAATGAATTAGAGGGGAAAGATAAAGATTGGAGAGTTTTTTGTCCTTCCCAAAAACTTTGATAGTTTTCACTCCGACCTACTTTATTTTAATTACCACAACGATTTTATGTTCATACACTGAACACAGCAAATAACAAAATTGCGATACGCACGGCTGACAGAAATTTTTTTCTTCCATTTGTGCATATAGAATATTATAATAATAAAATTTAAACCGCCAAAAAAAAGAAAATTCTCTATTGGATCGTGAAGTCTCTTCACGAGTCAACATTTATAACAATACAACTAGACAGCCATATATAACAATACAGTGTTTTTGAATTATTGAAAATTTTTCAATATGCTGCTACAACAAACTCCTTTTTCATGCCTTAAACTATTGTTCTTGAATTGTTAAAATTCATAGTAGTGTATTTCTTGTAGATTTTTGCGGCCTGAAACAGCTCAGGGTATCTTCGTCAATTTTAAACGCCTTCTAGAGTTCAACCAAGGGAAATTGCCATTTGCTGCAGCTCAAATAGGTGAGTAACTGTAATTAGTAATATCTTCATAGCACTGTCGTCGCACATTTCTAAATCTAAGTACATAAAATGGTTGTATAACATTCAATAAAGGTTTATACAGCTATCTTTTCCTACTCACATGAAATAGGTCTGTCTTGATTTAAATAATTTTTAGGTAATGCATTTAGAAACGAAATATCTCCACGATCTGGCCTCATAAGAGTTAGGGAATTTACAATGGCTGAAATTGAACATTTTTGCGACCCTAATGATAAAGCTCATCCCAAGTTCAATAATGTGCGAGACACACAACTGTTATTATACTCAGCTTGTAATCAGATGGATGGAAAACCAGCTGAAAGAACAACTATTGGTGTGGCTGTTGATTCGGTAAGATTTTTTCAAATATAAACCCTTTAAAATATTATAAAATCAAGTGATGACGATATTAATGTTTACATAACTAGGGATCAAAATCGAAATATTATTCACGTAGATTATGAATCAGATATCAAAACTGCTCTATTATATCTACTGAATTTTTGTTTCATAATTGTTTACTAGCTCCAAAAATCGGTTATTTTACTTTTTCATCATGTCTTTGCAGGGCCTGGTGGCAAATCAAACCTTGGGATACTTTATGGCCCGAATTCAACAGTTTTTAGTAAAATCTGGAGTTGATCCAGCAAGATTAAGATTCAGACAACATATGGCAAATGAAATGGCACACTACGCATGCGATTGTTGGGATGCCGAATGTTTAACCAGTTATGTAAGTATTTAATGTATTTATTTTTCCTTTCAAGTCCGTCGCACGTCATTAATGAGATTTCTACATTGTCACAGTACAACAAACTGCTTAGAAATTTCTTAAATAAGCTAACATTCCAAAACCTACACAAACATTTACGAGCATCCTTGTACTTAAACATATTATCACGTAGCGAAAAATGCAGTATTTATTTTGATATTTTAGAATTAATATTTTAATTATTTTTACTTATGCACTTCAAATTCAAAAAAATCTTCTAAATCCTAATTCATCAGGGAAAGACGTGTGTGAATGCTCCGTTGTTGAATTCGAATTTCGGGAAATAGTAAGTACACGTTGGTTTAACGGGCTAAGTTAATTAAATTAGAAAGAGAAAGTGTAACTACGAAAAAGTGTAGTTTCAGAAATAACTATGGTAGAGCTCATATTTCTGAAGCGGTGAGTTAGATCTGCCCTCTGGCACCAATGGTTGGGGATCCTCTCATATAGATTGAAAGTAATAAAAATTCATAAATTAGATAATTATTTAAAATATTGATCTAATTATTAATCGAAAAAAAATTACATAATATTAATAAAAACAGGCCAAACTAGCAAAAGCCAATATTGTGTTGTGAATAGAAATTGAAACAAATTATAGGGTCGGAGCGAGTAATAATTTGAGCGACAAAAAATATTCAATTCAAGAAATAAGTTTCAACAAAATGGATAGTGAATCAACAGATGGGGGGAGGGGGCGGTAAAAGAATCGAGGAAAATGAGGTGTTCACAAGAAGCAAGAAGATGTATGGAACACCAGCAAAAGAAAATAAACATAAAAATATCGACCTAATATTGGAATGAATAACAGAAATAAGAACGGGAATGCATGAGATGAGTTTAGAAATGAAAGATATACGAGAAGAACAAAAAGAATTAAGAGAAGAAATCAACCAAATAAAAGAGGAAAATGAAATTCTAAGAATAAAAAAGATATAAACATAAAAGAATTTTTATGAAAGATTGAAAAAAGAAAAAAGGAAAACAATGTGATCTTAACTGGACTTGCAATAAATACAACAGATACTAATAAAATGAAAAGGACCATGACAAATTTTATGGTAGAATATCTAGAAATACATGAATAAGTGAACATCAATCATATATCAAAAATAGAGATTTTGATAGATCTCAAATGTGTAAAGATGCATGGGAAAATGTACATAGAGTTCAATGGAAAGATTCAAGTATGAGTATTCAATAGAAACAGATGGTAAAAAGAGAAAAATCAAAGAAGCAGCTCTAATTATGAAACCATTTGCGTTGCAAATTTCTGGGCAGAGTGCAGTAGGATCTGGTTACTCATATTAAAAGAGGAAATTAATAAAAAGAAAATACAGTAATAACCCGAACTTGCGCGATAGGTGGGGTAGATGGGGCCGAGCGATAACCGCATAAGTCGAATTCGCGTAAGTCGGGATATAATTTCGTGTACAAATTATTTTTAATTGGGACCGGAAGCTAAAAAGTAGCAATTTACACGAAAATGGTTTATTAAAAGCTTAAGATATACAAATATAAAATTACCCATCGAAGTTATTTTGTTGTAGAAGGCTTCATAAAATCTAATAAAGTAGTTTGACAACTCAATTTTTTTTCTCTCAAAATTTTCTCATAACAGGCTTTATAAATTGAGCTCTTCAGTCAAGTTTCCAACCGTCATTTGATCCTCAGTTTGAACAGTATCCAAACAATTAAGCTCTGCATTTCTATGAGTTCATCAATTATCAGCTCCTGATTGCGGAAATCCAACAGTTCTTGAACGTCACCACTATCCACTTCTAAATTTATTTGCATGGCGATTTTAAAAACTTCTTTCATCAGGCTCTGGCGTCAATTTCGCCTTAGTGTCAGTAATGAAAAAAGGACACAGCTTTTTCCTGGCGCCATTTAACGTTTTTGTGAAACTTCATTCCAAGATTTTCCAATGATTTACATCTAAAACGTTGAATTTTTTCCCAAAGTCTTTAACAGATAGCTCGTTGTTTTTCTTATGACTTTATACAAGTGTGCAAATGATCGTCTGGTGTAATAAGTTTTGAATATTTTAAAGACTCTCTGATCCATCGGTTGAAGTAAGGGGGTTGTATTAGCTGGTAAAAATTCTACTGTCACACATTGGTCAAAACTAGTTCAAGTTGTTGGAGGATGATTTGGTGCGTTGTTGATGATTCACTATCATCATCATCATTGGTGCTATAGCCCTATAAAAGAGCCTCGACCTTCCCAAGTCTATTACGCCAGTCAGTTCTATCCATTGCCAACTGTTGCCCGTTTGCTGCGCCTATTTGTCTACCATCCTCATCTACACCATCCCTCCATCTGAGTTTTGGTCTACCCCTTTTTCTTCTTCCCACAGGTTGTGACATAAGGATTCTTCTAGGAGGGTTGTTCTGCTGTGATCTTGCCAGATGTCCTGCCCATCTTAGTCTTCCTATTTTTATAAAGGATACTACGTCTTTACCACCAAATATGTGTTTATATCTGTGATATATCTCGTAGTTAGGGAAGAAGACGACACTCATGGATGCATAACCTGCGACAATGGTTCGGACTAACATCGATCGAACTGTTCAGAGGTGCCGTAAACAAAGTCAAAATAGCCTTGTTAATAGCCAACGTCCGAAACGGATAGGGCAAAGGAAGAAGAAGATCTCGTAGTTGTACCTCCTTCTCCAAACACCATTTTCACAGATGCCACCAAATATTCTTCTCAGGATCCTTCGTTCAAATATAAGCAGGAGATTTTCATCTGCCTTGGAAATGGTCCATGCCTCCGACCCATATGTCAACACTGGTTGTATAAGAGTTTTGTATATGGTTATTTTTGTTTTTTGGCTTAAGTTTCTGCTTCTCATATGTCTACTCAGTCCAAAATAGCATTTGTTTGCTAGGATTATTCTTCGCTTGATTTCTTCCGTCATGACGTTCTCCTTGGTGATCAGGGAGCCTAAGAGTATGTGAATTTGTCCACCACTTCAAAGGTAGAATTATCAACCGTGAATTGGTGACCGATGTTTCTGGCTCTATTGTTGGGTGTTGATGCCATTATCTTAGTTTTATTTTCATTTACTTGCAGGCCCATATTTTTTGAGGCGTGTGACAAGGTGGTATACATTTCTTCTAGCTTGCGTGTTGTGCGGGCAACTAGATCAACATCATCTGCATATGCCAAAATTTGGGATGATTTATTAAAAATGTTTCCTCTGCTGTCTATTTGGGCATCCCTGACCGCCTTTTCCAAAGCTATGTTGAAACGGAGACACGCCAGCGCATCTCCCTGTCGCAGCCCAACATGCGTTTCAAATGCCTGTGATTGTTCGCCCTGTATTTGGACTTTGCAAACAACTTTACGCATTGTAGCCTTAACCAATCTTATCAGTTTATCGGTGATGTGGAATTCATCCATGGCTTCATACAATTTATTTCTTAGGACACTATCATAGGCCGATTTAAAATCTACGAAAAGATGGTATGTGTCGATATTAAATTCATTGGTTTTTTCCAGTATTTGCCTTAGCACAAAGATCTGGTCTGTTGTTGATCGACCAGGCCTAAAACCACTTTGATATTCGCCAAGAAGCTCCTCTGAATATTCACTCAGGCGACCATATAAAATACTCGAAAATATTTTGTATACTGTATTAAGGAGGGTTATTCCCCTATAGTTTCTACATTCTAATTCATCGCCCTTTTTGTGTAGCGGGCAAACGATCCCAATACACCACTCTTCTGGGATTTGTTCCTCATTCCAGGCTCTCAGTATGATTTTATATATATGATTAGTCAGAGTAGCACCTCCACATTTAATAAGTTCCGCGGGTATACCATCACTTCCTGGAGATTTATTATTTTTTAGGTGTTTTATTGCATCCCGTACTTCCTGAATTGATGGAGGCTCCAATGGTGTATTGTTGTTTGCTCCTGGGGGTGGTTGATTTGGATCTTCTACTTCGATAGTAAGCAGTTCTTTATAGTGTTCCACCCACCTTTTCAATACTTCTTCTTTTGTATTGAGTATATGCCCCTCCTTATCCTTACATAGTCCGATCCTTGGTTTAAATTCTTTTCTTGCTTTATCTAGATTTTTATAGAATTTTCTTGTTTGATTTTCCTTTTTTAATGCCTCAAGTTCTTCCAATATTCTATTTTCATAAGTTCGCTTTTTTCTCCGATGGATGTACTTCTCTTCTCTTCTGAGATCTTTATATTTTTGTTCTTTTTCTTGGGTTCTTCTTTGCTGCATCAGTTTATATGCATTGTTCTTTCTTCTTGTAATGTCCTCGCACTCAGCATCGAACCACTCATTACGTGGTGGTGGTCTTTGCAGCCCTAGAATGTTATTTGCTGCGTCTTTAATGTAGTTTTTACACATTTCCCATTGTTCACTAATTGTTAGATTCTCTTTAGTTATGTATTTAGTTTCGATATAGCTTTGAAACCTTTCTACCGTTTGATGATTCACTATCACTTTAAATACAATTTGTGTCGATTGACAAAACGTTCTACTTCAGGTATGAAATTATGACCAAATCCATCCTCAAAAAGGGAAACAGTCACCCAAGCTTTACGATTAGACTTCCAAATCACAAGCGAGACAGATTTAGCTTATCTACATTGAATATGGTTTGGTAAGTGTTGCCACATTCATTTATCATAACTTTTAATTTCTCTGCAGAACTATGCCATTTACAGTGACTTTTGATTCTGCTGTACCAACCGTTACTATGGTTTGTTTTTTAACCAGGGGGAGTAAACTAAAAAATCAGATTTACACCCAAGAAAATTACTAGAAAAGTCACCAAATACATCTTCTTTTTTGGTTGATTATCTCGGCCTTGCGGTAATTCAGTAATTAGTATCGGACAACCTCACACGTCGATTCTAACTTAAATTTGTTTATTTTTGAATATATTTTTTTTTTCAATTCACTTCAAATATATATTACAATTACAATAAAAAAAATGTTGGATTGTTATGAAGAAGTTAAAAAGTTTTTAAAGTTATTAGGTTAGATTAATTATTTAGAGTATTTATATTTATTAAGTACATATAAACTATTATTTTATATATATATATATATATATATATATATATACATATATATATATATATATATATATATATATATATATATATATATATATATATTATATATATTGTTATGATATGTAAAATCGAGAAAAATATTGGTTTGTTTAAAAATATTTCAAAGTTCAAAAACATTAAAATAATTCAGATAAGTATAATAATATCCAACAAACATTTCGAAGAAGGAAAGTTATTAAATTCTTGGATTACCTGTACTAAACAAAATGTAAGCTTTGCATAAATTATTTCTTTGTTATACTTGAGTGACCCGCATAATTTTAAGTGAAATCCAAAGACAATTGAACCGGGTTTTCCAAAATACATTAATGCAGTGATTAGAGACAAATATAAGAGATTTTAGAAAGAGGTTTTTGTTAGTTTTTAAGAATTATAGAAAATATTATTTGTAAATAAGTTTTAGGAAATTTTATAATTATAGGTAAAAATTTGTTTGTTATCGAAATGAAAAAATGGGGGAATTGTGACGAGTTTTGATTGGCGGAGATTGAAAAAGGTGGGATAGGTATGTAGGAAAAAGTTTAGCGAGATTGAGGAGAGAAAAAAGATATCAGTTGGTTTTCCAAGTCTGTAAGACGAACAGTGATTGTTCTCTGGTGGTTCCCAAGAAGTAGCAAGCAGTAGTGTTGAATGTTAGTGAGTTTTTGTGGAGTTAGTGTATCTGACAGAAGCTGAAGCAGCAAAATATTGTAAGTCATATTTTCCTACTTATATTCCAAGAGTCACTGTTCAGGCCAACGAGAGATTCAGTTTATCGTAAAGAGAAGATATTCCAAGAGTCATTTTTCACTCGGGCCAACGAGAGATTCAGTTTATCGAGAGGAGAAAGGCTATCATAATTTGAATGATTGTTGCTTTTGAAGGAGATCATTAAGGACGATATACTTGCAACAATCTGTTGTAAGATTGCTGATTACATAGGGAGCGGTTGAGAGGAGATAATACAGTCTACAAGGAACAAGGATTTGGACCACTCATCATCAGAGAGAGATATTTTTGTTTTCTGCAGTTTTTTCTTTTATTGATAACACAATTTTTACACGTAATTTAGAAAGGATATAAATATTTTGATTAGGAGAGTTAGAATAGTTTGGGATTTTGAGATTTCAATTAATATTGTTTGTACCATTAATTTTGATTGTTCACGTACGGAGAACAAAATTTTGAGAATCCTTATATGAGATTTGTTTATTGAAAACTTTTGAGTGTGAATTATTTCATTATTTTTATTTCAATATATAGTGTTAGATCATATGTGTTTTTTATTATTCCGGTATTCTCTGGACCTTACCTTTCACATGTAATAGCATAGATATTGAAGCACGAATTTAACCCTGAGATAAAAGAATTAAAAATTGTGATAGAGTCATAATCATATCATTTAAATAATTTTAATTAATCAAAAAAATTAATTAGCTAATTATTGCTTGGCGCACCAAGACTTTAAATATCACAATAACTGGCTTCCAAAACGTGGGGCTTGAAAATATCGCAGCTTTACATTTGAAGGAAGGGAAAGAGATCTGGAATAAGTACAGGTGATCCAGAGATAAAAACATATAACATTGAGGGAATTTGAATTTGAAAGTATTTTGACAATTTTTCCAGGGAATATAAATTTGATTTATTGATTGATCGTAGTTAGTGGATATTTACTGCTATTGAATTATTTGATTTTATTTTCTTTACCAATCGTACATTTGATATTTATTTTGAATTATTTGAATTTTACTGATTGCATATTTGATATTTGTCGTGAAAATTTAATACATTTGGGGAGAAATATTGTCGTGTTCTGAAACATATAGAGTGTTGTAAAATTTCACATTTGGCGGGGACAAAAACAGTAACGAAAAGAAACAACATGTCGACCACAAGGAGTCAAAGCAAAATGCAAGAAAGGAAGGAGGATAACAGAGAAGAGGAAACAATTGTTGAAGAAGGATCGGATAATGAAGGAAATGTTACAATAGTTGAGGAGAAAAAAGAATTATCAGGAATAGATAAAATATTACAACTAATGCAACTCCAGTCACAAAAAATGGATAGAAATCAACAAGAAACAAAACAAAGAATGGAAGAAAACCAACGGGAAACAAGACAAGCAATAGAACTAAATAACAGGAATATAGAGCAGCGTTTGGAAAACTATGAACAAGAAATTAAAGGATGTGTTGAGGGGATAAAGAAAGAACTGATACAACAGATAGAAGAAATAACCATAAAGAATGCAAAATAAGAGACAGAGATAAAAGATATCCAAAATACGATGAAGGAAATAAAGATTGTCCAGAAAAAGGAATTAGGACAGTTAGAAGAAAAATTTGAAATGGCGCTACAAGAAGACAGGAAGGAAGTAGAAAGAAGATTAAAGCAAAATGAAAAACAAATGGCAGAAATTGAACTAAGAGGGGTAGAGAGAAAAGAAGTTATCATCCATGGAACAAGCGAGGCGAAAATACAATTTGGCGGGGATATTCGGAAAACACACCCAGTACCGTTTGTTAAAAATTTGAAAACCAAATTACAACATATTAGATATTTTGATGATTGCAAAGAAACAATTAGAAACCATTTGAAAGAAGGAGCAGCGTTATGGTATGAAAGCAAGGAAGATGAGTTTGAAAATTGGACAGATTTTGAAAATAAATTTCTCAACTATTTCTGGGGGAAAAATAAACAGAGAGAAATCAACCAAGAGCTACAGAATGGAAAATATCACGAAAAAATGGGAATATCTGAAGAAAGATATGCTTTGCAGATATATAACAATTCAAAATATCTAGAATACAAATATTCTACCGAACAGCTGGTAGAAATGATCAGCAGACATTTTGAGGAAACGTTGGAAGATCACGTGATTTTGAGAAACTATCAAGATATTGATAGTTTGTGCCAATTCCTTCAATTAAAAGAAGCGAAAAGAAATGAGAAATAGAAGACAACATGACCAATATAATGGACCGGAAAGAAGGTATTCATCAAATTATGACCAGAGAAACCGACATCCCAGATCAACAAACGAATATAGGCCGAGAAATTACAATAATTACAATAGACAACAAAGTTACGATAACCGGAATGATACACAAAATAGAACAAATTAAAATCACAACAGGAATAGAGATGCACAAAATCCTCCGAATAGGAATACGAACGAACAAAGGGACGATAGAAATAATCAGAGATTCCAACGACAAAACAGAAGAGAGATGAATCATGTAGCAATAGAAAAGGAGGAAGAAGAAGTATTCAATGAATCCAGACAGGATTTTCAATAAGGCATCCACTAAACAAAAGTAAAAAACTCTCCGGTATATTTTGTCACCCGAGAGAGTTTATACAGTTGGCGGGAAACGAAAAACAAAATTCTAATTCCAATCTAATTTTTTTAGATGCATTTATAAAACATAAAGCGATTAAAATTCTGATTGATTCTGGATCGGAAATTTCGTTAATCAATAAAAAACTAGTAAAAGAATTAAATATGGACAGATTTGTGTATAAGATTCCGAGGGTTGCTTTAGTGGGTGCAAATAATAAAAAATTGACGACAGTAAACGAAGGTTTAGGAGTACGGATCAGAGTGGGAGACAAATTCTATATTATGCAATGTGTGGTGATCGAAGATCTAAATCATGATATGATAGCGGGAATTGATGAATTGAGTGAAAAACATATCACCATCAATTTTTCGGAAAATCAACTGGAAATCAGAGCAGAACCAGACAACATAGAAGAAGAAAAGGAAACAGATAGGAGAAAATTTTCTGAAAGGATAAATGGACAAGAAAAACATAAAGAAATCAATATGACGGTAGAGGATAAATCGAAAGCTCAAGAAAAAAATCAATCCGAAGAGGAAAAGAGAATAAAAAAAAGAAGAAGAGTTCGAAAAGAAAGCAGGAAAAAAAGGAAGTTATAAGCAGAAAAATGGAAGGAGCCGAAACATGGTGCTCGGAATACCAGATAGAAATTAAAGATAAAAAAAAAATAGAAGAAGAAATAACGGAAGAGGACAGAGAAGAAATGGCAATTATGGACGAGAATCCAGAATTTTGTGAAGAAGTAATACGGACAGTGAACACATGTGAACAAACTGAGGATGAAAGAAAAATAATATGTGGAGAAAACATGGAGAAGGAAATAGAGAAGATTTTAGAAAATTATGGAGATCTTATTAATGAAGAAAGCCGAGTGGCTAAAAATTATGAACATTCTTTTAAAGTTAAAAACTTAGAAAATTTTAAATCGAAAACATATCCAATCCCGTATAAATACAGGCAAAGCGTCGGACAGGAAATTGAAAATATGATCAAAGACAAGGTGATCGAAAGATGTGACTCTCCATATATCAACCCGATAGTATGCGTAAAAAAATCAAATGGTGATTTGCGATTATGTTTAGATGCAAGAAACATTAATTCGCACACAATCGCGCAATACGAAGCGCCTTTGAACATAGAAGCCATTTTTGGACGAATCACAGGATCACACATTTTCTCCAAAATCGATTTAAATCGAAATAAATCGAAATAAATTCATTAGGTACTTAAGTTTTAAATTACACAAACCTTTAAGCGACCATTCCTACGCAGAAATTAGAAATACATTAAACCTTCCTAGGCTATCTTCCAGACGGATGTATGCTGATGTTTTCTTTCTTCATAAACTACTGAATTCAAAAATTAATTGCAATGATCTACTGTCTCTAATCGACTTTAATGTTCCCTCTAGAGTTACCAGAACATCTCATAATTTTGCAATTAAATTTCATCGCTCTACTTTTGGTAGGCATTCTCCACTGAGTAGAATCATTCTAAATGGAAATAGAATAGACTTTGATTTGTTGCTGTGCGCTTCGGAAAATGTCTGTAGAATGTGTTTAAAAAAAATTTAGTAATTTTATGTGATTTGTATTTGCTATGTGCTTTATATAGTTTTAATATTTGTTTTTTTTTCTATATGGCTGCATTGCCAATTCTTTTCATACATATTTGCTATATCTTTGTAATTATTGTATCACTAGATAATACTTGTAATACTTTGTGTATATATTGAATTGGGTGGTATCCCGTTAATAAATAAATTAAAAAAAAACACAGTTTTTGGTTAATACCTTTGGCAGAAAAGTGTCGAAATTATACCGCTTTTTCTATCGACGGAGTGGTGTACCGATTTAGGGTAGTACCATTTGGACTACAAAGTGCATGCGCTGCTTTGGTTCGCGCATTACACACAATTTTAAATAGGCATGGAGAATTTGTTGTACATTACATAGATGATTTATTAATTTTCTCACCGGATATAACAAGCCATCTACGACATATTCATACTGTTCTCGAAGAACTTGATCAAGCCGGATTAAAATTAAATATTCAAAAGTGTCAGTTTTTCCAAAAAGAGGTATTGTATTTAGGATTCAAATTAGACACAAAAGGGATTAGTCTTGCAGAAGATAGAATTGAAGTCATAAACAACTACCCTAGGCCAACCAATTTAAAAACTTTGCGGGGATTTTTAGGAATGGTAAACTATTTCAAAAAGCTGATACCAGACCTCAGTACAAAAGAAATACCGCTAATAGCATTACTTAAGAAAAATGTCAGATGGAAATGGGGAACGGAACAAGAAATCGCTTTCAAAAATTTAAAAGGAGCGTTTTCCACAGCTGTAAGAGTGCACCACCCAAGATATGAGCAACCTTTCATTCTCAGGACCGATGCTTCCATAAAAAAATTTGCAGGGGTGTTATCACAGATACAAGACGATATAGAGGTTTGTTTCCCGTGTAACCAAAACGTATGAGAGAAAATACAGCGTTACTGAATTAGAGTTTGCCAGTGTGTTATTTTGTGTAAACAAATTACGTTTTTACCTACTTGGGGCAAGATTCACCATTGAAACGGACCATGCAGCGTTGATACACATAATGAAAAATAGGTTGGTAAATAATAGAATTCATAGGGGCATTCTTTTACTCCAAGAATATGATTTTGAATTTAAATATATCAAAGGAACGGACAATATTTTGGCTGATGCGTTGACGAGAGATGAACAATTCCGCAAAGAGGATCACAAAACTCTCCACGTAGGCATGAACATAATGAGAGAAGAAGCAGGCTTATTTTTTTTGGCCAAAATCAGGGAAAATCAGGAAGAATTGAATGAAAGAGAAAAGCAAAGGGCTGAACAAGAAAATAACCTATATTTTAAGAGGGTCGATGGTAAAGAACTCTATGTAATCACGGAGCAAATGGCAAAAGAAGTTTTTTTAAAGTTACACTGTGACAACGGACATATTGGAAGTAGAAAGGTGTGGCTTATGTTCAGGGAGAACTACATTTGTCGACAGGACTATACAATAGCCAAAGAGGTGACTCGAAATTGTGTGACATGCCAAAAGTGTAAAAGTAGGAACTTTAAAAATGAAAACGTCACAAAAAACGTCGTAGCTCGGAAGAAACTGGATATTGTTGCTATTGATATGTTGAGCGATTTGATACCAACAACTCAAAGGAATAAACACATATTAGTTATGGTGGATCTTTTCTCAAAATATGTTAAATTGTACGCATGCAGAACCACAAAAGGAATTGAAATACTTAGGAAGATAGACAATTTTATAGAAACGGTGGGAAGACCAGACAATATTTTATTGGACAATGCGACATATTTTAGGAACGAACGTTTTAAAAGGGAATTAAGAGAGAGGGGCATCGATACAAAATTTATAAGCATCCGTCATTCACAGAGCAACCCATCGGAGCGTTTTATACAAGAAGTCACAAAATTTCTACGAATTGCCGCGGAAGAACATCATCGACATTGGGACAGAAAAGTGTTTGAGATCGAGACCTATTTGAATTGTGCTCCAAATACGGTTACCAAAGAGACGCCTTTATATATAATGAAAGGAACAATGCCTACAAGACCGTGGGAAGACACCGCCACCAGACAATACGAAGAAGTGATCGAGTTGGTTCAAAGAAGATTGAGACGAAGTGGAGAGAAATATCTCCAAAGACAAGAGAGAACCCGAAGAAGAAGGCCGATCAAATTCCAGAAAGGAGATAAAGTCTTAATGAAGGCACTGAGGGTGTCGAATTTACAAAATGGTATTTGTGCTAAATTGATGCCGATATTTGAAGGTCCATATAGGGTCAATACGGAAAATGGGGTAAATAGTTATGAATTAGCGCACATAGAGACAGGAAATATACGGGGTATTTTTAACATTCACGACATCTATCAATATCATGAATAGATTTTAATAGCATAGTGAAATAATTTGATCCTAGAAAACTTTTGTCATTTTTAAAATTTAACAAAGAGTTTTCGGCAGATCAAATGGCGGGGATGTGTTATGATATGTAAAATCGAGAAAAATATTGGTTTGTTTAAAAATATTTCAAAGTTCAAAAACATTAAAATAATTCAGATAAGTAGGATAATATCCAACAAACATTTCGAAGAAGGAAAGTTATTAAATTCTTGGATTACCTGTACTAAACAAAATGTAAGCTTTGCATAAATTATTTCTTTGTTATACTTGAGTGACCCGCATAATTTTAAGTGAAATCCAAAGACAATTGAACCGGGTTTTCCAAAATACATTAATGCAGTGATTAGAGACAAATAGAAGAGATTTTAGAAAGAGGTTTTTGTTAGTTTTTAAGAATTATAGAAAATATTATTTGTAAATAAGTTTTAGGAAATTTTATAATTATAGGTAAAAATTTGTTTGTTATCGAAATGAAAAAATGGGGGAATTGTGACGAGTTTTGATTGGCGGAGATTGAAAAAGGTGGGATAGGTATGTAGGAAAAAGTTTAGCGAGATTGAGGAGAGAGAAAAGATATCAGTTGGTTTTCCAAGTCTGTAAGACGAACAGTGATTGTTCTCTGGTGGTTCCCAAGAAGTAGCAAGCAGTAGTGTTGAATGTTAGTGAGTTTTTGTGGAGTTAGTGTATCTGACAGAAGCTGAAGCAGCAAAATATTGTAAGTCATATTTTCCTACTTATATTCCAAGAGTCACTGTTCAGGCCAACGAGAGATTCAGTTTATCGTAAAGAGAAGATATTCCAAGAGTCATTTTTCACTCGGGCCAACGAGAGATTCAGTTTATCGAGAGGAGAAAGGCTATCATAATTTGAATGATTGTTGCTTTTGAAGGAGATCATTAAGGACGATATACTTGCAACAATCTGTTGTAAGATTGCTGATTACATAGGGAGCGGTTGAGAGGAGATAATACAGTCTACAAGGAACAAGGATTTGGACCACTCATCATCAGAGAGAGATATTTTTGTTTTCTGCAGTTTTTTCTTTTATTGATAACACAATTTTTACACGTAATTTAGAAAGGATATAAATATTTTGATTAGGAGAGTTAGAATAGTTTGGGATTTTGAGATTTCAATTAATATTGTTTGTACCATTAATTTTGATTGTTCACGTACGGAGAACAAAATTTTGAGAATCCTTATATGAGATTTGTTTATTGAAAACTTTTGAGTGTGAATTATTTCATTATTTTTATTTCAATATATAGTGTTAGATCATATGTGTTTTTTATTATTCCGGTATTCTCTGGACCTTACCTTTCACATGTAATAGCATAGATATTGAAGCACGAATTTAACCCTGAGATAAAAGAATTAAAAATTGTGATAGAGTCATAATCATATCATTTAAATCATTTTAATTAATCAAAAAAATTAATTAGCTAATTATTGCTTGGCGCACCAAGACTTTAAATATCACAATAATATATATATATATATATATATATATATATATATATATATATACATATATATATATATATATATACATATATATATATATACATATATATATATATATATATATATATATATATATATATATATATATTGTGACAATTGGGGTTTATAGAAAATAATTTATAAGTTATATACTACATAATATTAGATATAAAAAAGTGTTTGATTATTTTAAATAAGTTATATACTAGAGAATTTAATAAAAATATATTTATGTGAGGGCATTTTTAATAAATTAGCATATAATAAGTGTAAAAAGTTGTATTTTAATGTTGTAAATATATTTAAGTGAGCCATGTGCATAGGCAACCAACTATACAGTAAATTGACAGATAGAAATTAATCATAATACGAATATAAGTGGGGTTATAATAATAATGTTAGTTTAAAATGTTTAATTTATATATATTTAATGATTTAAATGTTTATTCTGATCTGAAAAGCCTAAATGTCAACAAAATTATTAATAGAAAAGAATGGAATTCTCTGGATCACCGGAGATGGCCATGTTTGCGAAATGGTTTGTTCCAGAAAATTCAGACAAGTATGTAATAGAACAAATTGGAACATGATCTCTTACCAGATGGTTCTAGAATATCCAAAAAGATATAAATACCCGTGATTTGGATTCAAGATGGCAGTTTTTAGTCAGAAGTCAGGCCAGTTTATTATGAAAGTTAGTAGACACATTTAGTGAAGTAAATTGTTCAGAATTTTCAAGAAGTCAGTCAGAAAAGTTTAGTAAGAAATATGAAAGATTAGTTGGAGTCAGTGAATCAGTTACAAATAGTCAAATTGTTTAATATAGTGAGTTAAATGAAGATTAAAAATTATGCATATATTTAATGCACATTTATAATTATACACAAATAATTATTGAAGATTATAAAAGTATATTAGAAGAATATTGGATGGACATTGGAAGGAATTAAAATTATATTATGATTGGAGATTAGTATAAATCAACTTATAATAATTGGATATTGGTATATTGAAAAGAAGAATAAATATAAATGGTGTTTGCTGGTTTGCTTGGTGGTGTAGAAATGCTGGTGAAGAAAACTATATCTTAAATTGGTAGAAGCTGATAATTGGAAAAAGTAATTTCACAAAAACAAGGATAACCGAAGTACGAAGACATTTAGTGATGATTAGAATCTATATAGTGGAAAACAGTTCATTTAGGCATTCAGTGAAAGAAAGGTACAAAATTTTGTTAATATAATTTAGTTAGTGTCATAACAATTTCAATTTTGAAGATAGTTTGTTTAAATTTTACATTGTCTATAGAATTTAATTAGTTTTATAAGAATATCAATTTAAAGATAGTTTATTTTAAATTTACATTGGCTAGGTTAGATATATATGTGTGTTTCATAATAGTTATAATAAAGATAATTTAAAAAAGTACTTACAAACTAATTCTTTGAGAACCGCGATAAAAACCCTATATATTATATTATTAAAAATACTCATTGCTCATCATTCAAACAAACAACACATCATAACAATATATATATATATATATATATATATATATATATATATATATATATATATATATAATGTTACATATCTAAGTATGGTTTTTAACAGATTTTTTGTAATTTGCAAATAGATCTTATATGCAACATATGGTTTGGTTTCGTTAAGACGTAAGAGATTTTTTTAGGATTGCATCTCTAAAAACTAATATCTGCTCTCAAGTTGCAAATTCATCTCTGTTTTGTTTTCCATTTACTCAAGCATGTATCAAAAAGTTAGAAAGAGTTCAAAGATTTCTGAAATACTCTTCTTTTAAACTGCGTAGACCATATTCTTATTCTGGTGTGATCAATTTCTTGAATCATGATTTTTTCTTACCAGAAGAGGTAGCTTTGACTTTGATCATTATTTTTAAGCTTATTAGTCCAATCTCCTGAATTCTTTAGCCAATTTGTTTTACATAGTCCTTCCCGTTCACTGCTGTAGAATCCACTTTTTCATGTTTGCCATCACAGAATAAATTATGGTTCAGATATAGGTGTGGTCCTACTTCTCATGCATGCTAATCAGTTACCTCATTAGATAGATTTGTTTAACTTATGTATCAATATCTTTAGGTTCCATTTGAAGCACTAAAATGTAAAATGATACTTTGTATAATTAAGTGTGTACTTGCAATTTCTTTAATGCTGGATTCTTGTTTAATTTTGTCCCATTTGTTATCAATAAATAAAATTTACTAAAAAATACTGGATTTCTGTGAGATAATCAACGAATTCAATCTATTATGTTACATTGTAACATAATTCTCCAGTTTTCTTGTGATGATCTACAACCAGGAAGAACAAAACCAACTGTATCAATACAGCATAAAAGTACGAATACCAAAAGCAAAGTCTACAGGCTATGATAATGATGCGAGTAACTAAAACACATTAATTTACTAAAGTTCTTTTATTGTGATGAAAACAAAATGAAAATGCTTCCCAACAAGTATACACTAAGTTTAAAAGATAGTTGCCGTTTTTTTTATGATAATTATAAATAACATACGTTTATAAATTTATAAACATTTTAAACTATCTTTAGTATAAATACCATGTAGAAAAATATCACATTAAATACTATTCGCATATCATCAAGTCCAAGTTATTACAAACAACTTAAAGAGTCAGATCAGAGAAATCGATTTAAATATTAGAGGAAAATAATATTGAGTGTATATATTCGGGATGTATGCACCCGAGTTTTTTTTTCTGGTTATTCCTTATGATTTACCATGGGATCACTAACAAGAGAATTTTACTGTCAACATTGCATGTGGCTGTCTTATTAAAGACAAATCACATTCTATGATTTTTCTGACAAGTATTTCAAGTTAAAGTTGATTTCATGTAATCGAATGAACTATCTTCCAATAAAGTCGTCCCAGGAATGCAACTCAAAAATATTGACAATATCATTTTAAAGTCATCTACTTTAAAATGTATAATATAGATCTGAATTGTCAATATGAATAATTCAGATAAAATTAAATCATCATAGAAGAATTTTTGTTACCAAGTAACCAAAACAAAATTTGTTTAATTTATTAATGTTTTGTATTTTGAGAATTATTTTCAATCTAAACGTCAAATAAACATATTTTAAAGTAAAATTGTCGCTTATTCCCAATAAAAATTGTAATTCTTATATCTGTTTACAACTATTTTCGTTAATTATTACTGTGTTGAATACCGGTTTTATTAAATTTTCTCAAAAACTTGTTAAAATATTGGCTTAACCTAACATTATATTGATAATGTCAACACATAAATGTCGCATAATTTAGCGTTACAAACAAGCAGTATAGATAAAGGAATTCATATCCTACCCTAATTACGGTTTTTTTTGACGAGTTTATATTATTCACAATGAAATTAAAAATTAAACAATTTTTCTTTAAGGGATGGATAGAATGTGTCGGATGTGCGGACCGATCTGCCTATGATCTTACCCAGCACACGAACGCCACTGGAATCCGATTAGCGGCAGAGAAAAAGTTACCAGAACCAAAAATAGTCGATGTAATCGAAGCACAATCAAATAAGGGATTATTAGGAAAAACCTTTAAGAAGGATGCCAAGACAATCACGGATGCTTTGGCAGCTTTAAAAATCGGAGATGTTGAAACACTAGAGAGCAAATTGGAAAGTACTGGGTATGTATATTCAATTAATCTTGTAGATAATCAGCCCTATTCTGTAACTACAAATCGAATAGAAATGAGTCAAATCGAATAGAGGTCAGCAAGTCGGATCGGAATTTGTAGGAATCGGTATTCTATAACTCATCTCGACCTCTACTATGGGAATGTTGTGTAGAAATTGATTTCGACTATAGTTTGGCCGCTGAAAAGATGGAATGATCACGTGAAAGACACGCACTCTTAAATATTCCTCTCCCTATGTTATCACTTTTCCCACGTTTACACCGCTCAACAAAAACGAACTAACACTCGCTATAATATATTTATACCGTTTTTTACAGGTTATTGATTTGCATTAAATTTAAACATTTTATTGGCTTTTGCGTATAGATTTAAATTCTAAATTTCAACTTTTATAGGGTGGACAAATAAAAAAGTTTATATAAATATGTCAAAAATTAAATTTAAATAAAATTAAGAGATAAATTCGCTTTATAAATTTGATGGAATGCGATTCGTTTAAATAGAATAGAATATCTTTATTCGCAAGAATCGGTTGACAAAGAAATATATGATTTAAATGATTGAAAAACACGTTTCTGTTTCGATGAATATTATAGCAAAATTTAATTTAATTTTATTTAAATTTTGTAAAGAAATTAATAATTCTAAGAGTAAATGTCAAGAATTTTACAATAATTATAATTAATACATAATAATATATACATATATTATATACTTATAATATATATATGTATATATATATATATATGTATATATATATATATATATATACATATATATATATACATATATATATATATATATATATATATATATATATATATATATATATATATATAATATAAAGGATGTTAATTAAGTAAGTTTTTTTGCCAATGATTTACTTTGTATATATATATATATATATATATATATATATATATGTAATATAAATAAAATAATATCAGGAATATTACAATAATTTTAATAAAAAATAATCTTACCTATTATTTTTCCTGGAATGATAACTTTTGTAACAATCCTGTATACAGATGGGCACTTTGCATTCTGGATATCCAGTTGCTACAGCTGTGAGCTTTTGTTGTCTAAGTTGTGCATTTGCACATACATGGCAGTTCCTTTGGTGTTTCTGTCCTTTGCTAGTTGGCCAATGTCTTTCCATGAAAGTTGTGGCCGTTAGTAGATAAGACATTCCACTGCATTGTCTTCCAGGTCGTTCTGTTGTAAGGACTCCAACATGTGAAACAATAATTTTTTGTACTACTTGATGGGTTTTCTGATCCATTTAACTGCAGATATGTGTATGTCTGCTTTATCTATCATTCGTATATTTTGCATATAATTCATGACAGAATCAGGTTTTATCACGGTTTTCCTCGATTATTATTTGTTGATGTAAGTTTGTCATCGTCAAACGTTGGCAGCATATAAAAATCACGTTCGTCTTTCCACCTCATTGCTAAAATATTGTTACTGGTTCTCGTGTCGAAAGTCACACGCGGTACTTTTTGCGGAAATTTTGGAAATTGTTTATTGTGTCTATTTCCAATATATGTCCTGTATTTTCATATTTCGTTATAAAATGTGTTACTGCGCTACCACTAAATTCTAATAAATTGTTCTGCACTATATCTGTTGTAACACCTACGAAAACTAATAAATCTAATACCATTCCAGTTTCACAATCACACAACACACATATTTTCACTCCAAATCGGTGTCTTTTCGAGGAGGTATATTGCCTAAAATGGTGCCGTAATTTAATCACTATCATCAGAGTCTTCGGATGAAGAATCGTTACCTAAATTAATAATAATTGGTTCTAATTGCTGTTCGATAATAAAATCCAATTGCCACATCTTGGATATAATTCCATCAACATGATTGACAGCATTTTGCCAATTATTAGCTGTAACATTATTTAAGGCTTGATTGAACAATACTTTTACGTCGCATAACTTAAATGTACTATTTTTTCTCGCAACTTCGCCCTTTACTTGCGCCCAAATTAGTTCGATGGGATTTAACTCACAATGGTACGGTGGCAACCTCAGCACACACCTACCTGTGAGTTTAACCATTTCGTCTACCACATATTTTTGCTCAATAGGATTATTTTTCACCAATGTTAATAGTTCTGCCTTGACCATGTCATCAGTGTATGGAATACTTTTTTGTCGTAACCAAGTTTGAATATCAGCCTTCCGCGTAGCACTGGTTGGCAATTTTTCATATTTCCTACTGTGGTATGATGCATTGTCTAAAACAATAACTGCATTTTCAGGCAAAGTTGGTAAAATCCTTTGTAACCAATCCTCAAAAAGATGTGAATTCATATCTTCGTGGTAGTCACCATGTTTCTTGGACTCAAACAAAAGCAATCCATTTTCGACAAACCCGTCTTTAGAGCCGATATGTAAGACAATGAGTCTTTTTCCTTTTCCAGAAGGATGTTTCAGTCCTGTAGATAAGCCTTCCACATGTGCTTGTCGAGCACTGGTAATTGACATATCAGTCCAAACTTTATCAACAGTATGGCCAGCGTTGGTCCAAGTCTCATCTAGATAGAAGATACTTCGATTTTCCTGTTTATACTGCTTTATACATCGCAAGTATCGACGCCTCCACGATATGATCTCATTTTTTTCCTTTAAGACACTATTGCGGCATCGTTTTTTAAAGCTGCAAAATAAAATAATCTACAAACAAATCGACTTCAATAAACAGCGTATTCATATTCGTAAAACATTCGCATTAAATTTCGCAAATTCGAGTGCGAATGCGAAAATACAAGAATATGCAAATATTCGCGAATAGGAGTACGAATATTCGATACATCACTATTACTAACATTAAAAATCATTCTCACCGAAAATTAATTGATCTCAATACTTTTCCCAAAGTAGTCTTCTGTAGATCAGGGATATGAGGATTTTCAGAAATTTTCCTCATAATCTTTTGGATTGTTGGAAGCTCATTATCGAAGAAGAAACTGTGAACTATCCGACGAATCATGTTCTTATGCTCATCTGTAATTGTATCGAGCACTTTGTTTCCTCTAGAATATAGTTTTGGTGGTCTAAATTCACCATTATTTTGACGATGTTCTTGTAAAATATTATACACTGATGACTTGGTGACACCTAAAATTTAAAAATATAATTAATAATATTGTTGACATAATAATGCTAATAGTTACCTGTAGCCTCAGCAGTGAATTTTACAATATTTCCCTGTTCTGCTAATTCTTGGGATGCTTTTTTATAAGTGTTCATTATTACACCTTTTTCCTCAATAGTTAAATGTCTTTTTTTTGATCTTTTTCTTGGAGGTGAAAGAGTGTTTACATCCATATTTAATAAACGACACAATTAATAAAACTAATACAAATAAACTCACAATAAAATTAATACAAATTAATATACGTACGCGTAAACTCTACAAACAATTTTTAGCACTGCCAACAAAATTCTCCAGGCGGCGGAAGTTAAACAAAAATAATTACGGTGTAAACAGTTTCTCAGAAGGTCTAGTTTTGACCGACTGACGATGCTTGCATTCAGTGATCATGCGACCTTGGATTCCATCTTTTCAGCGGCCCGAGTATAGACAAGCTCTGTCGAGATCAAATTTCGACATCGAAATTGGTCTTGACGCTTGCGCGCATTGTTATCATTATTGTTTTGACATTTATTTGTTGACTTGTTAATATAAATTAGCGGTTGATTAATTTTTGCAGCTGCTTCATTTTTTAGTCTGTGGTGTTATTTATTTAGATAAAGTTTACTAAATAATTTAACTGTTCAGCAGATGTCTTCTTCTTTGCTGTTCCGCTTGCCATGTTTTATTCTTGTAACGAACTTTTCAAACTTAAAACATATCAAAACTACTTGACAACAAGCGTGAAGTATAATCTTCTTTTTGATGAATTTTTTGCCCGCACTAGCCTTTCCAGTAACATAACGTCACAGAACACTTATTTCACTTTTCAATGCGGGGTTGCCACCAACTTCTGAGCGCGTTAAGTAGAAGTTGGCGTTTTCGATTTACACCGATTACGATGTCAGTTACAGAATTCCAATTCAAACACGAAACCGATCCAACATTCCGATTTCGAGTAATTACCGTTCGACTTGGTGATTTCTATTCGATTTGTTAAAAGTTACAGAATAGATTTGAATGTTATTTATCTGAATAGTTAGCGATAAGTAGTAAGTACCCATTTCTGAAGATAAGTCATTTCTTGCTTCAATTCCTTTTTATCATTAGCAATTTTGCTTATCGTGGTGCAGCAGGTTGTTTTAGATTATCTGATCATTTAACTTTTCTTCCTCTGTTTAGTTAATGGTTTTACCGATTCCAGTGGGTAAAATAGTTTGCGTTTGCTGTCACGGGTTTTCTCTATTATTAACATAATTTTAATTCTTGCTTTTTATCTAATTAGTGAATTTTTCAATGTGTTTAAGGTTTCTGCACGTTTACCAGTGTTGTGTTGACGTAATATACATCGTAGACGTATTTTTTATATTAATTTTCAGTATTATTTATATTTTTAACCTAACATGTTTGTTTACAATATGTCTGTTCGAAAAAAATGGCTGACACTATTTTTTGATGAAAAGTCCTTTTGCACGTGAAAAATACCAAAAAAAATTAGGTTGAAGAAAATTGAATTTCAAAGTTCAAAATCGGTATACGTAAAAAATATATTTATTCGACTTCCAATGAAGCGATTTTCTTAATTCTTTTTTAATTTGAATAAAGACACTTAATCTAATAACAGAGACAATAATTTACTAAACTTGTATGTAGACACCTAAAAACGCATTACCAAATTCCAAAGATACCTTTTTTTATAAGTAAATTAATTTATTTATACGCCAGTCATCAGAGACGGAATGAGAATGTTAATTTTGGACCCCAAAAAATATGCAAGAAAGTTTACTACTTCCACCCTCGGCTTCCCCCTAAAGCCACATCTCTTCCCTCGAAGGAGAGAAAAACGGAAAAAATATATTTATCAAAAATCTATACCTCGTAGACAAATTGTTTCAAGTAAAACATTTAGCTGGGATAATTTAAATAAAATTTGTATCAATTCGACGGTAAAAATTCGATATCTTTTGATCAAAGACTCCAATGGTCAAAAGTTAAAAAACGTTTTAAAGGTGAATAGTGCAGCTTTTTTTATGAAATTTTTGCATTTTTCGCAATTGAAGTCAGTTTCTATAAAATTGTTAAATAAATAAACGTTGCTTTTTGCAATTTTTTAGAATTCTCATGAGATCATAAAAATTTATCACTTCCAATAACCGGTCACTATGGAATTTATATTGTTAAAGTTTAATCTTTAAAATCTTCTTTTTATATAGACATGACTGTCTGTTTTTCAATGTGACTTCAGTAAGTTGTCATTCTATCGTTTTCGTGGGCTTCCTACTGATCGTCTTCCTATTGAGAAACCGTCTCTTGCCGTCTGTACTACTATATTTGTTTTCGTTCGGCTTATATGATCGTTCCATTCTACTCTTCTATTCCTTACCCAGTACTTGATGTTCTCCACCTCCTCCACTCGCATCTACGTCTTAAATCTGTACTTCTAACTCTATCCCATAGTGTTTTACCATCAATTTTTCCAAGTGTTTTCATCTCTGCTGTGTCACCTTTAACACCCCATCCTCTCTGTGTCAGGTCCTGTTTCTGATTTCTTCAAAATCTATGGCATGAAATTAGGTTTTGATTTTTGGCAACAAATGTGAGGCAATTTTTTGCTACATTATATTACGATTATCCGATAACGCTATGATTACAACATAACATTGAATGACTTGAAACGAATGTATAAAGAAATGACCAATAATTAATTTTGTTTACCGCATGTGACGACCTTTTTAACACTCCGCCATCTTTTCCTACTTATATGAACTATATCTATTTCCATGTAAGCTGCCGTCTGTTAGAGTCGTAAAATGAATAGCTATTATCTAGCAGTGTTTATTTTTCTTATAGACAAATAATTAAGCTTTTTTTTATAGATCTTATGAGTTGGCAGTGGGAGACAAAAACTACACTCTTTCCAAGGATATGGTATCCGTGAAAAGATATCAAAATACAATACATGTTGAAGAAATTATTCCCAGTGTTATTGAACCATCCTTTGGTAAGTTTGAGATGCTTTTGGTTAAACATTTGTTGTAGTTTTCATTTACGCTGTGTAATAAGACCACGATTTTTTGTTTTTAATATCTATAATTAATTAAATTTTTATTTAAGGTGTTGGTAGAGTAATGTACGCCATCTTCGAGCATAATTTCAAACAACGCGAGAACGACGAACAGAGAACATATCTGTCATTACCAGCGGTTGTGGCACCGTTAAAATGTAGCGTCCTGCCGCTAAGTTCCAATCAAGAGTTTATTCTCTTCATTAAGAGAATATGTAAGTAGTTATAATGTAAAAACAGATTAGCCTTGTGTGTAAATAGTAATACTAAGAAAAAAACTTTTTTAGCCTCAGAACTTACAAAAGTTGATGTATCTCACAAAGTAGACGATAGTTCTGGATCGATAGGGCGCAGGTATGCTAGAACTGATGAAATCGCCATACCCTACGGTATTACCATTGATTTCGATACCCTAAAGGAACCGCATACTGTTACTTTACGAGAAAGGGATTCAATGGGACAAGTTAGGATACCGGTAAGTCCCATAATTCTGTCTAAAGCACTAACTCAACACCAGAAGAGACAGTTCTCGACCAAATACGTAAAAAAATTATTAACTAACAAAATTTACACAAAGAATTTAACTTATATAACAAAAATTCACTGTTAATTGTCTTAATGACTAAATTATATATTTAAACAGTACATTATACTAAAATTGCCAAAAATGGTTATAAGTGTGACTTCACATTCTTTCTTTTGTATTTATTAATGTTGTGTGCATTGTGTTATGAAAAAAATTTGTTTTTTTTTATTTTTAGCTCGATGACATCGCACAAGTTGTTCACAATTTGTCATACAGCAAGCAGAGTTGGAAAGATATCGAAAGCAAATATCCCAAATTCGAACAACAGGAGAGTAAAGCGGTATAAATAAATATTTATTGGAAATTTGATAAAAAGTCGTATTTTGTAAATTTAAAATACCTTTATCTTAAGCTTAAAAACGTCAAGCTTGCAGCAAGTTATTTATTATTTTTTTTAATAAATTTGAAATATAAGTCATTAGGTTTTGTTTTTATGCTTTTATACAGGATATTCGAAAAGCGTTTTATAGTGATTATTTTCGAGGTTTATAAGCTGTGTTCCAGAATTTTTTCTTCGTGACCTTTCGATTGCAATTGCGGTAGATTTTATCAAAGGCAATTCGGCAAGAGTCATAACATGTCGCTCTGTTGCTCACTGATGGAACTTTTTTGTAGATTTACTGATAATAAATTTTGTATTTTACACAAAGAGATTTATTTCTCAGTTTAGAGTCTCCAATTAGTTATTTCCACTGAAAATTTCGGTTCTTGAAGTAACACCATATTAGATCTTAAACATATGCGTAAACATGCATGCATATGAAAAATGCGTAAAAACATGCGCATTCTTTATTATAAAAACATTTTTGAATCATAAAATTTCTTAAGATTCAAAATGAAAACTTATTAAAAATCAGAGTGATAAAAATCTAGCGAATAGTATATTTTCGTACTTTAAATCGCTATTTTTTATTTTTTTTTTTTACTGAGCGTGTTAGTGAAGGGATGCATTATTTTACTGAAAGAGTAAAAGTATTTTGTTTGCAATAATTTTTTTATCAAAACCTTAGCGAGAGCGCCCACCAAACTGGCGTGACATGTAACGTGGCAGTGACGTAGCACGGGCATGGCACTGGCGTGGCAGGTAGCGCACACTAAAGTAGCATGACATTAAACAGGCTAGTTAAATTCAAAATATCGTCCTCTGGGGATGAAGTTATGCTAACGTCAACAATATGAACAAAACTCGTCCGCAACGTCAGTTTTGGGTACACCCTTATTGGAAAGAGATGCAAGGGCATAGTAGATTTAATTTATTTAAAGAATTAAAAAATTCCGGACTTGTGTTGTCATAGATACCTGGAAATTTCTCATTTAATGAGACAAAACGAATATTAAATTCTGGACTGTCTTCGATATTTAAATTTTTTAACAAACACACATACAAAATACAAGTAGCACGTGGTAAAAGTAGAACAATCTCTATTTTTAACGACGTGGCGTAGCAAGCTGCATAACGCCACTGTCACTGTCATTTTGGTGTGCACTGAATCATTCGTTTGCATTGGTTACATTTTAAGTAACATGCTAGACGCTCGCTTCTTGCTACTTACCTCTTGCCATGCCAGCTTATACCTCATCCATCGGCCGAGTCAATTCATTTGCTAATTCCAATTCAAAGTTCAAGAAACACTTTTATATTTTATACTGTTACTTCATCAAGCTCAAGGTAAGAAGAGAACAGGACATGGAGAATAGAGAAAGAAGAAGTCATCGAAGAAACAAAAAGAGTTAAAAACGGAAAAGCTGGAGGAGAGGATGAAATAGAACTAGAAATGATAAAATGAATAGACTAGGAAGTCATAAACCTGGTTCTGGGTCATATGTAATGAAGAATTGAAGCAAAATAAAATACCAAAAGATTGGGAAAATAATCTTCATCATCCAGCCCTCTGCGTAAAAAGTTAAATATAGGCCTCCCCTAATTTCTTCCAGTTCTGTCGAAAACTGATAGATCTAGATATGATCGAGAAGTGGGGTTAAACACTCTAAAGGCGCCTGGAGGATCGCAGTTAAAAAGAGACTTTCTACCCAAAAAATTCCCATAAAGTTCCTCTTGTTGACACTAACAGATATCAGTTATAGCTAACATTTAAGGTGGTATTTCACAATGTTAAAATTTATATACTTTTTAGGTACAGTTATCGTCACTATTTCAAAACAACTCTTTAACTTATCATTATGGTTAGTTGTCATGTTGGTAGTGGCTGTCACTAGTTCACGTAACATTTAATGGAAGGCAGCAGTGATGTATTATAAAAATCTGCAAAATATTGAAAACAAGTTTTGTGGTTATGCCAATTGTCTATGGGTTATGCACTAACCATGGAAATGCGAATCACGTGGTTTTGTAAACATTTTGGCCTCTTTTGACTTTCAATCATGATTGTGTAACGTTTAAGTGTCTTAATAATACAATCATACCATTATATTATCGTGGTTGAAAGTCAAACAAGGCCCAAAATGTCTCGAAATCTTTACTGGGGGATTATTCGGGTTTATACATAATACGTAGATTACATAAGCTCTAGCATGTCACGTGGGGCTTATCTAAAAACAATTCCAGCTTTATTCACTTTTTGGAAAATTTTATTTTTATAGACAGATTAATTTTTGTCGGTACATTTAAATATTTCCCTAAGTGAAAAAAATATTGAAATTTACTTGAGTAATAATTAGAAATAAGATGAAAATATGAAATTTTCTGAGGAAAAAACTTCCTCTGTTGACATTCGATATGAAAAAATTGTTATTGTATTGACGCTGTTTTTCAACTGAATTACATATTTTAGATTTCTTAGAAATACTGTTCTTATAAATAAATAGTAACTGAATCATCATTCACTTGAGAATTAGCATAATCCCTTTTTTGATCATTATTTACTTGTATTTTAAACAATTGCAAATTTCTTTATCAGAATTGTCATCTGAATGCTCTTTAAATACAATAAGTAATAAAATATCTCCAAATTAATGAACGTTTTGTATCTATTAGTGAGAATTTACCCTTAGGTACATTTTCAAAAAGCCTCTTTTGTTGAAGTACCATGGCCATCAACTTAATATAGCATTTGTTATTGATTAGGGAGATTAGTAAAATTTTGTTTATATTACATTAGCTATTTCCATTGTCATCATATTATACTCAAAAAAGAATGAAGAAAAATATGATTATTTTTATTAAATTTTAATTTGAAAAATCAGTAAACTTTTGAGATTAGTTAAAAATGTGTATAGCAGGAAAAATATTCAGTCAATCAATAAACAAGATTGGTATACACTATTTAAAATAAAAAACAACACTCAAAATCAAAACAGCAACTTAACCTCAAAGGTAAATAAACAGCGTGATACAAAAATTCGATCGAATGATCCAATCCGAAAATTAGAATTTGTGAAACTTCAACTCATAACTAATATCAACTTATATTGAAGAAGACTGCCGATTATATTATAAATTCCAATACTTGGTCTCGCTGACCACAATGTCGCTGTTCAGAGAATTAAATTTCGGGAAAATTAAAATGTTAGAATATGATGTACCTGCTATTATCTACCCAAAGAATTGTTAAACGTTAGTTTATGTGAATGCCACCAATTTTAACTGCGGCTCGAACATACCCTCTATAAAATAAATGCTCAAAATGTATATATACCTTCTAAGTCTTTAAAGACATTTTGTAACTGTATGTATATGTGTACAGTAATTTTTCAGATAGCTTGTTTTTCTTGGCGGGTGGCAAATTGCTTTATAATTTTCAAAAGAATGAAATTTTGAACAGCAAGCAGTCCCATTGGACCTGGTTTTTAGTAATTTGTAATCTATTAATGCCACTCAGACAATACATAACTTAAATCATACAGCTATCAGTTTGGAAATTTTTTATGGAGGAAACTGATTTTATGAAATACAAGGAATATTTTTTTGATTTCAGAAATGTGAACTTTGACTACTTTTCAATAAATAATTATTTAGTATGTATAAATTGGGAGGGACTGTTTCTTAATGGGACAGTTGATAGTATGGTAGTCATTCTTTATGATATAATTAACTCACTGATAGAACACTTTGTTCCGCTAAAGAAATATAAAACCTCAACTTTAAAATTAGTGGCCACTAAGATGACTATGACCGTTTTGTGGCTTTAAAAATTTTTAAGAGCAGACTGTCTGAAACGGTATTTGGAAAGGATACAAAACATTTCCGATAATCCAAAATATTTTTGGTCTTACATTAAAAGCAAAAGAAATTGATATAATTTACCATCTAGAATTGATTATTGACAGGGTTGGCTTAAATGTCAAGGACTCTGCCTATAATATGTTCGGAGAATATTTCTCATCAGTCTACTCTGATGAACAACTAGATACTTTACCTTCTTTTAGTTTTGACAGTTCGATTTGTTTGAGTTTCATAATACTTACAGCAACTGAAATCTATGTTATTGCAAGCTGTAAAATTCGAGTATGTGCGGGGCTGATGGTATCCTGGCTTCTTTATATCCGAGTCTCTGGAAGAGAAGCTTTTTAAAGCGGACTTTTAAATCGGATGCAAGGAACGACATATCAAACTATTGAGCTGTCTGTAATTAGTCAAAGCTGTGTAAGTTGCTTGGTTAGTAAGAAATTGACATGGAGTTTTAAAGACTCCCATTGTGGCTCTGTTTTATTTTGCTTGTCTCTGGTCGATTTTTTCGAAGCTGAAGCTGTTTTCAATTGAAGATCCTTTTTGTGTGGGGAATCATCCCATTCTGGGTTTTGGTTTTACAGTTTCTGGTGTGACTTCAGTGTTTCCTCTACTTTTCTCCATTCTTCTTCCTCTCTCTTTGATTGTTCTTTCTATATTTCTAATTTCTATAATCCTTCAGTCTTCTTCCACTTGTCTCCATCTGTTTAGGTCTGCCTGTGGTTATTTTACCTGGTGGTATACATTCTGTTATAACTCTTAACGGATTGCTCTTCTCTCTTCTCATTATGTATCCATACCATCTAATTCTTTGTGGTTTGATTGCTCTGTGTTCTCTTAACCCATCCATTCTTGTATTTCGTGATTCATCCATTGTTTTGCATCCTCTTCGTTTTCCCTCTTTGGGCCCAGTGTTTTTCTGATAATCTACATTTCGAAACACTTTCAATTATTCTTCTTCTCTTGCTGTTAATTTTTTTTAGGTATTTATTTTTTTTAATTGATTTTCATTTTTGTGTTTCAGCTTATCTTCTTATCTCTAAACATCTTTTATTTATATAACACGCTGTGTTTTCCGCTTGAATTCTTCTTTTCATATCTACACTTTCATTTCTTCTGTTGACTAGTACTCACAGTTGTCATTTGTGTCTTCTTTTTCTTGTTTACGTTCATGTATTTTGTTTACTATCATTTATTTCTAGTCCACTCAGTTTGCTTCTTTTCTTTTTCATGGAAAGTTTTCTTTAATGCCGTTTTATCTGTTGCTATTATGGTTATATCGTCCGCGTATCCTATTATTTGTACTGTATTCATGTTTATAGTTTCTGCGTTTGACAGCTTTTTATTCTTGTCTAGTGATAGAATAAATAGTACCGTTGAGAGCGCATCTCCTTGTCTTACTCCATTTTTTATTTTTATTATTTCTGTTCTTTCTTCGGGGTCAGAAATGAGGAAGTATTCAGAAGAGCGGGCTTACAGGATAGGGAACTTTTTAGTTATGTAAAAAGTAAGAAGACTGCAAACTTGGGACACATATTACGAGGAGAAAGATATACTTCTCAGCAACTGATACTCGAAGAGAAGATAGAGGGTAGGAGGGGTCTGGGACGTAAAAAAATGTCATGGCTGCGCAATATTCGACAATGGACACGGTGGACGCCTACGCATAAATGCACGGCACCTTAAGAAGAAGAAGAAAATAACATTGCGCTTATGGAGATCAGTGTTGCCAAAACTCTCAGGCACATGTTGTTAAAATAGATTGTTGATACATGATTCATTCCAATCAGAGCCGTATTCAGCACTGTGTAGTTGTAATTAATTAATTTCACTAATAAAAGGATATGTATAGTTGAATACAAAATAATGCATTATAAATACTTGTTTCTTTAATTAACAGAGATAGGTATGTAATTATTATAAGTCTAATAAAAATAGTAGTTAAATTTTACTATTGTTTACATTGTTTATTATTGTTTATTACATATTTATTAACGCTTTAGATAAAACGTAACTAAAAAAAAACAAGTGCTGCTTTAATTTTATTTTCGTGTAAGTAATAACAATTACATACATAAAATTTCTTCCTTGTACATAGGATGAATCACTACCAACGGAACGGAAAATTACAGTGAGAGTGAAAAAATTTTAAATTATTAGTTTGTAAGTTGATAAAAGCTCATTTTAAAATTATTTGTATGTAAAATATGCAGGGTGTCCCAATAAATTTCGGCGTATTAAAGTTATATTTTATCTTCTTCCTCTTTATAAGCAATCCTGCTTGTTCATTGGCGGATTGATACCTCTATGGAAGGTTGTCACTCCATTTTTTGCGCGGTCGGCCGATACTTCTTCTACCGATTAATGTTATGTTATATATTATACCGATGTTATATGAAATTTTTTTTTATATTACCTAATTTTCACTGTTTCCGGGACTATTATTTACAGACTTTTCAGATTTGGCACTTGTGTCCGCTGATTTGCACATTATCACATAATTTACTCACTGCATATTAACATCATCCTCATCTTCTCTATCTTCGCTATCACTTTCATTATTGTCACTGTCAACCGTCACATTTATTACCACAGGATCAATATCATCCATCAACCCGTCAATAACCCAAAATTTTTGCTCTTCCTTAATAGCAAGTTTGCAATAGTTTTTCCAATTTCCCACTGTTACTACACCAAATGCATTTCTTATTAATTGTTCCATAGCGACACTTTTAAACTCTGTGTTGTGTGAGGCAATATGGCTTTTGACTTGATTCCAAACCATTTCAATTGGATTTAACTCACAATGGTATGGAGGTAGTCTCAGAATGGCAACATTTTTCTTTTGCATCTCGTCGATTTTATATTTTATGTATTTTTCTATGAATTTTGTATTTTCCCACAATGATCTCGGAGTGATAATTAATAGTGACTTAAATTTGTCTGACCACATAGTGTCGGTGCGTAAACGTGTAAACTCGAAACTGTTTTTGATCCGTAAATGTTTTACACGTATATCTCTAACTTCTGTTAGTAAACTTTACTCAATATACGTTAGACCTATTCTTGAGTTTGCCGGACCAGTGTGGAATCCAGATCTCATTCGCGATAAGATCCTACTTGAAAATGTTCAGCGTAAAGCCACAAGACTGGCATACGGCCGTGTAAGACCTAACTATGAAGATAGATTTTCCATGGCTCATCTTACGACATTCGAGCAGCAACGTCAGAGGTGATCCAAGTATGTCCTTCCGTATTTTAAAACATAATTTTGGGAACCTAAGCACCATATTCACTTTGAATTAAGACGAAAAATTAAGAGGCCATCGATACAAATTAAAGAGGGAACAAACTACTGCAAGGTCCAGGGTGAACTTCTTGCCAAACGGAATCTTTAATATCTGGAACAATTTGGATCAAGACACCATATCGGCAACTAGTGTTAACATCTTTACAAATAAACTTGATAGCGGTTTATTTTATTTATAGGATTGTGTTTTTTTATCATTATATATTTATTTATTTATTGTCCCACAATTCAACTTTTGTATGATATACTTAATTGTTTATGTTTACTTAACTATATAAGTTTTATAAGGATGTTTTTTATTTTTGATTTTTGGGCATAATAGGAGCTCTCTCCTCTGCCCTTATTTGTAATATAATAATAATAATAATAATAAAGACATAAGACAATAAAGACAAAATAACAACACTGTTGTAGCGAAGCTTAATCATCTGTTGTATATGGATGATTTAACATTAATGGCTTCCATTCGAAACCACCTAGATGAGATGCTAAAAACTGTAGAAAATTTCTCAAATGATATCAGTATGAATTTTGGACTAGACAAGTGCCGTATCCGTATACTAAATATAGTCAGAGGAAAAGTTCAGCCCGGAGGTTTCGATATGCAAGATGGCCAAAACATCGAGGCAATGGGTGAAAATGATATGTACAAATATCTCGGAGTAAAACAAGCGCGGAAAATTGACCATAAACAAATGAAAACTGAACTAACTTCGAAGTTCGTGCGAAGAGTAAGACAACTAAATCGGCCATATCTTAATAGTAAAAATTTGTTTAAGGCATTAAATTAAATACGTACGCCTGTTCCGCACTGAGCTACTCATTTGGTATTATAAAGTGGTCAAAAACGGATATAGAGGGTCTTCAGCGGAAAGTAAGAATACTTCTCACAAAGGCGCAAAAACATTATCCACGCAGTGCAGTAGAGAGAACAACATTACCGCGGTATCAAGAGGAAGAGGACTTATGGATATAGGTGAGCAATCGGATAAACAAATTGCTAATTTAAGAACTTATTTTCAGGTACAGGCTAAGACATCTACTTTACATCGAGCAATTTGCGCCGTAGATGATACGACGCCGCTTAAACTGAGGGAACAAGAAATGCGCACAAACCACCTGACTAAGCAAGAAAAAATGCGCACATGGATGAGTAAACCTCTGCGGGCGACATCTCAATGAGATGAGCCAAGAATATGTCGACAATACAGCGTCGAACTATTGGTTGACATCAGGAAAGATGTTTCCCGAGACTGAGGGTTTCCTACTTGCCATTCAGGATCAGGTTATTCCAACTAAAAATTACCTGAAATATATTGTTAAAGATCCTTAAGTCCAAAATGGCAAATGCCGATATGGATGCCAAGCCCAAGAAACCATCCAACATCTTACCGGTGGCTGCCAGGCATTTGTCGGTACTGATTATAAAGAACGCCATGACTCAGTAGGAAAGATTATCCACCAAGAACTAGCTGAAAAACTGGGACTTCTCCAAACCGACCATCTTCCTTATTATCAATACGTCTAGAATGCTTGAAAATGACAACTACAAGCTATACTGGGACCGCACTGTTCTTACGGACCAACCAGTGGCGCATAATAGACCCGATCTCATACTAGTTAATAAACTTACTAGGCAAACAACACTTATTGATGTGGTGATACCCAACACCAATAATTTACGTGTTAAATACAACGAAAAGATCGCCAAGTACAGAGATCTAGAAATACAAATCAGGAGACAATGGAGAATGGAAAGTACTCAGACGATACCTATTATTCTTTCTACCACTGGAGTCATCCCGAAGAGCCTCCTAGAAAACATAAAAAACTGGGTCTAAATGAACATCTATATAAGATTATGCAGAAAGCTGTGCTACTTTCGACGTCCAGATGTGTACGAAAATTTTTGGGAGATACACCGACATACCAAGTCACCTAGGACTTGATAACATGGAAAGAGTCCCACCAGAGCTCAATCCTTTTGATACCGTAGGTAATCGGAATTAAAATTAGATATGATATCTAACAGCAATTGTGATAATGGATTTATCATCTACATGAAAAAAAGGTTTAAATGATACACAATATTTTACTCCTGGTATTTAACAATATTAATCACCAGCATACAGCAAAACATTCATACATTTTGTAAAAGTTAATATTGTCACCCCTTTATTTTATTTCCTGTTTGCATTTATTTCCAAAGAAGCTTTAATCTCTGCTACTGTTTTTAAGTTCTATCATTATGAATTGAAGTAAGTTTGATTGGTAACCAGAAATTTTCCTATATCTGCCGTTTGTTAGCTAAAACATCGCTAAGCCACAGCGCCCGATTTTGAGATATGAGCAAAAAAAAGGGGGAAATTTTCAAGACATTACTGTTGCTATTTACTACTATTTATCCTAGAAGTATGTATGTTCTTTCGAAAGGAACGTGTTTTAATTCTCTTAGAAATTAAATAAGAGTTTCAAACAAAATTTACTTATTTTATGGTATAAAAAACAATATAAGTGATTTTAGCTGTTGTACGTTAATGACGTTGTAGTTTAGTATTTTGGAACAAATGTTTGATACAATTTTTACATCATCACTAAAGGTGTTTAATTGTTTATTGGCTAAAATAGTTTACTCCAGTAGCCATTGTTTTGTATTATATGCTTAACTAAAACATCACTTATTTGATAACCTTTCCTTAATAGCGATGTTTTAGCTAAGTAATAATGCCTTAGATTTGAAACAATACAGTAAAATGTCATTAACCAACAAAATAAAACGGCAAGCTTTGGATAAGAAACATTTATTATTATAAAAGAAAAGAAAAAGGTATAAAAACAAAATAGCACTCATAGGCCAAATAAAAAATCAAACAAAAAACAAAACTTATCAATGAATATCAAAATTTTAGACGAAAAGAATGTAATTATTTAAGTACTTAATTTCTTAGACTTGTCTAAGAAAAATAACAAAACACTAAGGGACGGGCGCGTAGGATAGATTGAGTGGATATGATGGATAAGATTTTGATGAGACATATTTCGCGCGAATCCGAAAGCACCAATAATAGTACTAATACTTGTTTCATGAATTAGGAATTAGATTTATTTTTAAATGTTGTCGTATTTTAAAACATTGTTATCCGTCCTGTCCGGCTATCTCCTAATCATAGAAATTGTTTCTCTTTTAATATTATCATTAACAATATTTAAACGTTATCAACGTTAACATTTATCTTAAGTATAACAACTAAACATCGTCGCGAGAACTATGTATTATCACTTTGTGATAAAAATATTTTCTGGCTAATAAAACGTTAATGTCAACATTACATCCCACCCCACCCCAATGAGTCCTTACAAGTAAATGACACTTTATCAGTCTTATTAAGGTAATTATTAAGTGGTCTTTCTATTAAATCTAGTTTCATTCCCCGCCTCGTCATCAGTTTTTGTTGGTAATGTTTTCCAAAATGTCAATTTATGTGGCGGTACCATCGAGCAAAAAGATAAAAGAGGGAATTGAATCGTTATGAAAAGGAGACCAAAAAAGTGGCCTCTGATGGCAGACATCCGGAAATGCGAATGCGCCAAATTTAAATTTCATGACACTTCACAATAATCATACAGTGGTGTAGGGGTTCTAATTTATCTATTTATTTGTTATATTACATAATATTAATACATAATACACTTAAAATACTTTTTTTAACACTAGAACACAATAAAGTTTTAATCAAATAATAACAATAATAGTCTAAAATGTGAAACAATTTTTAAAAAACTTCAATAGAAAATACAAATAATCTTTCATGTGACAGTTGGGACAAACAATAACATCAGAAATAACATAATCCAACTAAAGTCTGTCCCAAACCCTTCTTTCAGTGCGTCACTAATTTTGACGTAATATAGGATTTTAAGAATGTCGAGAATTATTGCATGAAATTTTAGTTAAATCTGACAGTTGAAGGATCGTAATCGGCTAAATGTGAAAATATTATTTTTTGAAAATGTGGAGTAAAAACTTTAAGAATTCAAATTCTTTTTTAATTTACATATTAGAGGTCCCGTCCTGTATAAAAATTTTTATTGTGCATTATATTGGAACGACAGTTTGTCCTAATTCCTATTCTATACACTCCAAGGAAAGTGCTTAATTAGCTAACATTTATTTATGTATTTATTATTATTTATTACAAACACTATGGCTAAAATGTATAGTATTTAAACTACTAATATGAATATTTTTTAGAATAATTTAAAACTTACTTCACGAACGGCAGAAACTGGTAATAAATATGTCCCAGCCTCTTTTTCTAATTGAAAATAATTTAATAATTTTAATATTAGTCTTTGTTCATTCTTTGTATATCTCGGCATATTTAAAAAATTTTTATGACAATAAATACAAAATTAAATTTTCGCTGTAAAATGTCTAAAAATACTATCCTGGAATAACAATTATCATTTTATCAGTTGACATTGTCAAAGTTACTGTCACTATCGAGACCATCTGCGTCAAATTATATTTATGCGCATCATTGATTGGATATCTATTTAGCGTATTCTAAACTCCGACCAATTATATATCCGCAAGTAGAATTCGCTTTAATATGCAAATAACCGTGAACGAAATATAATTTTCTAAGTTCTATGTATAATAATCACAGACTCACGTTTTTTTCTGTCACTTCTAGCTTAATGCGTTAGAGAGAATTCGATAAACTGTGACGCACTGAAAGAAGGGTTTGGGATGAACTATAAATTTGATTTCTTAAACAAGGAAAGAGTCTCTCTTTCCTTGTTTAATGTGGCCTCTCAAGATGGCACTTCCTGTCTAACAATATTTTTGCCCCCACTACCTTTACATTCCCTTTTTTGTCTTTTTGCTCGATGGGCGGTACTATAGGCGTTAATTTGTCAATTAACGTAGTTTTTCGGTTAAGTTCAACGCCTTTTGGACAAGTGCGAAATGTGAGAATCATACAACTTGGATTTTTTAAATATCTGTCAGTCATAAATGACAGATATATAAAATCTTCATTAAAATTATTTTTATATAGTAGCCCAAATGAATTTCGTTTAAAACAAACGTGTTTCATATTTTTTAAGTAACCTCTTGGGTTACTTTTTTGTATACGTCTCTCACTTATCAAATTCGGAACATTAACAAAGTTTTGTGGTGACATAGATTTGACTATTACTTTGGAGTTATTTATCGAAGCAACTGCGTCTTCGAAATCGGTAAAGTCATACAGCTTACCCTTCTTCATTGCAAGTTCTACCTGATGGTGAACTTAGATCAGCGCTCATAAATGTATAACCAGGTTCAAAATAAAATAAGGAAATTTCTTCTGTAGATATTAAGTCACTGTTTTCCATATGAACTAATAAAGAATAAAGTAGCCAATTCTTATTTTGCGCTGTGCAATTATCTAACCATATATTAATGTTCTGGATATCGCGATTTTGCATTAAACATATATAGAAGGCGCTCATTATATCTTCTTGTTTCCGTCCAGCTATGCCATCATGCCACAAAACGGTTAACGGTTTTTAATTTGATGTTATTGTTCCCAGGGGAGCAAAAGTTTGATTGTAAGCAATTAAACATAGGTAAAAGATTATACTTTTAAAGGTTTCTAATCTTGGTAGCATTATGATCTTTTCTAAATCTGAAGATATATAAATTACATTGTCACTTTGAGCCAGATTTTTGCTTAGTGTACAACTCCCTGGCTTGTGTATACTTAAGGCGATGTTTTCGAAATTCGACACAAGGGTTGCAATTCTACTACAGTATTACAATCATGTGATGTTTGCTGTTTATGTAAATTAAAACACTCACGTTTCGCACTCCTCATTACCAAGTCGAGTGAATGAAATATTCAAAGTTTTGAGTTGTTTGCGATAAACCTCATAGGACATATTTTCTTCTGGATATTTTGAACAGAAACCTTTGTACATAAAAGTTATATTGATATCGCTCGGTAATTATCGTCTCAATGGCGCGTGTTCCCATCTGTAGTGTGGCTCTGCAGGAGTGAATGATTGTATGTGGTTATTAATTAACTGGTGAGTTTTCCACGTATGTCTGAATAAATGGGATTTGTAGCATCAAGTGACCACAATATCGCGTCGTTATTTTTTTTATAACCCAAGGTAGTCAAAAAAATATTTTGCAAACCTCGAATAACAGATCCATCTCTTTTCTTCTTAAACGCAAAACATCTTTTCGGCTTTCGGTTCACTTGCGTATTTTCTTTTCGGAATTGCTACAGCCACTTGAGACATAACAAAAACTCTTCGCTGTTCAAAAGACAAACTCCAAAAATCAGACTTCAACTGATATTTTTATTGCTTTTTAGCTCTCTTCTCTTTAATCCGTTCACCTAGACCAGTGTCATACTTCTTTTGTTTCTGTGGTTGGACGTCAAGTTCACTTCTCTCCTTACCAGTGCTTTTCGTTACCATAGTGTTAGTACTTTAGTTTTTATTAGTCCAATCTACAGTGTGCCTTCTCTGCTCTTTTTTCCCATTAATGCATCCTAGTTCTCGAAAATCTGTCGTAACACGTCTTTGGCGTGTTTATTTGACGACAGTGAATTACGGAATGTATGAGATGGTGAAGATTTGGTGAGTGTAGCTGTAGAAGTAGAAAGCTAGGTTAAATTTGTAGGAAAAGTTCGTAATTGACTTTTCTTTGGCAATTTTCAGTGCAAAGGAACATTTTCTGGCAAATTTAAATCGTCTGAATCTTATAATCATCTGCATATAATTGAATAATCATGTTTTTGTATTATTATTATCAGGGTGAAAAGAATTATGTTGGATAGAATCAGGTACATTATCAGAAGGAAAATCATCTGCTGGCATTTCTTCATAACAAAACATATCAGTGTTTTCTAATGATATGCTGGTAAAGGCTTTGTTTAGCATAGTAATTTCATTTATCAAATTCCGGGAATGGTAAGATGTTAAACTATTTTGAGTCTCACTAAATTTGTTGAAAACTGCCGACGTAATGGAGCATACAAATTGGTTACAAATTCTGTTTCCGGTTCGCCAGTTTGCATCTTAAAATAATCTGAACTTGGTATTTTTGACGTTACCATATCTAATATGAGTTGAGATCAATTACATTTACTAGGAATAATAATAATATTGGAATAGGATTAGAAAACAAGTAAATATTTCTTAAACAACACAAACTATCATACACACAAACACACTATCATAGAAACATACAAAATATACAATCTTTCATCTTGTACATGTATGCACAAGTCGTAATTAAGATTCCATTAACTTTTAAAGCGCATTTGTTAAAATATTTTAGTAATAATAACAAGGAGAAACTTACCAAGGAATTTTCTTAGCCATATTGATGACTTGGCGTGAAATATCCTGTTTACCAAAAGCGTGTGACATGCTTTCTCCGACCAATGATAGAACAATACTGACGATATGACTGCAGTGTAGGACAGATGAGACGGTGAGTGGGAGGTCGCCTAGTGATGTTTTAGCGTAGTATTGTTACGTAAAGGTGTTTTAGTTATGGAACTTCTAGATTATTTGTCGCAAAACACGCTAAGGGTGGTTAGTGATGTTTCAGTTTTACATCATACAGCAATATTTTAAATGATCCTTAGCTTTAATATCGTTAAGAAATTTGATCGATATTTTAGTGTAGTAATTGTGCATAACGGGTTTTTAGTTAAGTATTGTTTTGCGATGTAGTGAAATAAACCTTGACTAAAAAAAAGTTAAAGTATGTTAACAGTCTTATAGCTGTATAACTGTAGGCAACATGGTTTTAGCTAGGTAGCTTAAATGAAAATTTAAACAAATACTATCATTGAAGGCGGTTCCTGATGTTTTAGTTGAGTAATGTGGATTAACATAGGAATAACATGTAAAGTTAAAATTTTGTTGTAGATAACAATGTTTTGCTTATGCTATCTTTGAAACTACAAACCTTAGAAATACGAATCCAGGACAGTTCGATAGAGAATTTTTTTATATAATGTGGCATCTTTAACTCAAAAACGGCCTATGGTGACTTAGCAATGTTTTAGCTTAGACGGCAAATATATCATAGTTACAAGTAACTGTCTTTTTATTACTTACAAATGAGAACACCATAAATTAGATCAATATAGTTTATTATAATTAAAAATCTTAACATATACACACTAGTTTACTTATATATCTAAGTATTTCGAAACACGTAGAAACCGCTGCTACATATTTGGTGTATGGTTGTTATTCCCATTAACCCCGATGTTGGAAAAAATAACCAAAAGTTTGTCCAAAAGAGAATTTTAGAAATTATCACTTTTATTCATATAACTTAACATACAAAAATTTAAAAAAAATCCTTAACTTATCAAACTACTCAAGTTCAGGAATAGGTTCATCATCTGAATCTCCTACTTCATCCCCTTCAATATCGTCAAAGTTAGGTTTACCAGCCCCACCTCCTACAAAGAAATAATTAAAATTAGAAATATATATTCATTATCTTTTTATAGATACATGTGAAATATGAACCATGACAAGTAAAACAAAACAAAAATTATAAATTTGGGAGAGTATAATTTTGGAAAAAAGAAACAGTATGATGGAAAACAAATATGGTAAAAACAGAAAGTGAAAAAATAGTGAAAAAGAAGATCAAGAAACAAAAAGAGAAAATACTGTGTTAACAATGTAAATTAAATCTAAATAATCTCCTATGCATACATTTTACATGGAAAATATGAATCACAGCAAGTAAAACAAAAGAAAAATTTTAAATTTGGGAATGTATATTGGGAAATATGTTTGGAAGAAAGGAAACAGTTAGAATAAGTCAACAAATATGGCAAAAAATGTATGATAAAACATTGGTAAGCAGTTCATTAGTTGATAGAACATGAAACTATGAATCTAAATAATTATATATGCCTATGTTACTATAACTGCATAAAAATAGTGACACTGTTATTGATTATATATGTATTATATATTATAACTCACCTAAACCTCCCATCTGCCTCATCATTTCATCAAAATCTCCACCGCCCATTCCTCCAACTCCCTCATCACCAGAATCATCTTCGTCATGCCATTTGTTGAAATCACACTTTAACCAATGGTGTTTCTTTTTGTCAGACGTTAATGTAGGCCAGTATGGTCCATCTGTGTTTGCTTTAGTTACGATAATTTCAATACACCTAAGAATATAGCAAACATTAATATAACAGGTAACTCAGAACAAGTTATACTGTTAAAAAATTAAATATTTATATTATATTTATAAGCAGAAGCAGAAGAATATATACTTAATAAGTGCAGTTTTGAAAATATTTATTCATATAATTTTACAGACAGAATAAAAAAAGTGAACGTAATCATTACTTATGTATATTATAAAAAAATATGAAAGAAAAGAGCATATTTGTAACAATATACTACAAATAAAAATAAAAGAAATCGAACATTTAGAGGAGCTAGAAAGAAAAAATGGTGTTTGAATTGTGGTAAAAATTAAAGAGGGCTGGCTGTAAGAGTTACTGTTCATTTCTTAATACTTTACCAGACAAAAAAATTATGAATAAAATGAAAAACATTATGGTACTTATATTATTCAATTACCTTCCTTTATTGAAGCTCTTACTCTGTTCAGGATCAATTTCTTTAAACAGGGGAATTGTTACTTCATAATTCTTTTTTTCTACACCTCCTGTACCTTTAAAATATATAGAATCTTTATTGAACCTGAAACGTAAAACAAAATTGTCACTTTATTAATAAATATGAATAATTTAGACAGCTGGGTCACTTTATTGTATAAATTTATACCCTAAGTTGGTATTGGAAGCAAAATGGCTTTTTTATACTGCTAAGAATGCTGATAATCTCTTTACTAACTTTAAGGGACATAAGTTTCATCTCTTGCTTTAAAATAAATAAATTGTGTGAAATCTCAATTTTCTTAATTTTTTAAGGTACTAAAAACTTTTGTTTATACATTATGTTCCATTGTCTTACATCTACTGTGGATTTCTACTTTGATATTTGTAATTTCTCTAGTTGTAACTTAGCTTTTGAGTAAGTGGTACAAGGAGCTATTAATCATAAAATGCTAAGCATTGATATTTCTTATGAACCTGGAGGTCTGATGTATTAAGTGTATATAAGTAGAGCTGTGAACGCTTTACTCATATAATAGTTTTCAATGAAGCTAATAATTTCAGTTTATGAAAGCCTAGTTTTAAAGAAACCCTATAGTCTCTGTTCTTTTTGTACTTTAGATGTAGACTTCTTGTTTTATAGTCCATTTAGAATAGACATGTTGTATAGTATCATTTTTATCATATAAGAATGAGATATTTAAAACATTAGATCTTTAGTGTTTATAATAATATAACATTATGTACAGTGCAAAATATAGGAATACTTACTTAATTTCCGGATTTTTAACATCTTCTAAATTTATAGTAAGAAATACAATAGAGGACCTTTGGGCCCACATTACTGGAGGTGGTAGTCTGAAAAAGTGAGGTTAACCTCATGTTAATTTTACAGTACAACCATTTTAAACAACAGAAGATATAAAACTAATTGAGAAAATAAATTTTACAATCTTATACCATAATATACTTAAATCTACACTGGAATATATGATACATAGTTGGAAAATTCTAGAATCGATATCGGTCTCCAAAGCAACATGGCCGTTGGTCAACAACACATTTTAACATGGAACTTGATTACTTCAAACTATGAATTATTCTCAATTAAAGTTTTAGAAAACTTTTATTTATAATAAATACGTATTATTACTTACGGTTGGTCAGTCATTTTTGAATTACTTTTGTTGCTACAAGGACTATTGGAAGTTTTGTCCGATAAACCAATTCACCGGGACTAGCAATTGAAATGAAGTTAGTCGTTGTCTTTTTTAGTGACAACCTTTGATCAATATGGCCGGCGAAATAGCCCTAGTCTTTTGAATTTTACCGCGAGAACTACGATATATTTATAAAGAAATAGCACACAATAAACATTGACAATTATAAAAACTGTCCAAGAAATATACAATTTCAAATGTTTTTCAAATATCAGCGTCTACTTTGGCAAGTAATTATTAAAAATACGAATTCCATATCATGATGCACAGAACTAGGACGTTTCTGTTCTGTGTATCGTTTTCCATATGAAGAAGATTTTACTGGCAATAGATGCCACTATTGTAGCTAAATTTTATTTACGGATATTCTAAAATTACTGCACTTTTAAATTAAAAATACCATTTGATTCAAACAAAGTAATGTAAGTATACACTATTAAATATTTAGTTTATCAAAATTATATTTTTAAGAATGTCGCCTTTATTTTGACGTGCCCTCTATGGTAGAAATTTCTAACTTATTGAACTTTTGCACATTTGCTGTGATTGGTCGGTGGGTGTACTATAATTTAAAATTTGGTGAACTTCATGTTTTTTAAAATGAAAATTGGGTATTGGTAGTAAGTCGATAATATTTGTATTTTAGGATTAAGCTATTACAGTTATATATAACAAGCGAGTCTTCTACAGCTGGCGCCGCTTCTCGCATCCTAATTTCCAGCGTTTTCTGTCGAAGCAATCTTCACTTGTTAAATCTCTGGCGGTCATTGCATCGTCGACATCGTCTCTCCAGGATCGTCTTGGTCTACCTCGTTTTCTTTTAGTTGGCGGAGTCCCTTCTTATATTTTTTTTGGTCATCTATTTTCAGGCATTCTCTGAAGGTGTCCATACCAGTTAAGTCTTTTGGCTTCGATTGTGTCTATTATGTCTAGATCGATTTCCATTTCTCTCCGAATATCTTCGTTTCTCACCCTATCAAGTCTAGTGAGCTGACAACATCGTCTCCAGTAGTTCATTTCCATGGCCTTAATTTTTGATTTGTTTCTTTGGTTTATTTCCCAGAGTTCGGCCCCGTACAGCCCAATACTTTCTATTATTGTTTTATAGATTCTTCTTTTATTTTCTTTTGTTATTTTTTTATTCCATAATAGTCCGTGTAGCTGTCTGGTAGCTGATCTTGCTTGGCCAATCCTGGAGTGTATTTCTTCGCTACTTCCTGCTTTTGATGTTATTTGGACTCCCAAGTATTTGAAATTGTCTGTTGGTTTTATAGTTCCCATTTCGATTTGTAGGCTTTCTGGTTTTTCTCCTACAACTAAGTACTCAGTTTTTTGTATATTAATTGTGAGGCGCCATTTGGTATACTCATCTTCCAGTTTTCTAAGCATGTAGCCTACATCACTCTCGTCTTCAGCTAGAATGGCTTGGTCGTCAGCGAAGTGTATCGTGTACAATCTATCATCTCCGATTGGGATGCCCATATTGCAGCACTTTCTTCTCCACACTGAGAGTGCCTCATTTAGATATATTTTGAAGAGTGTAGGTGCTATGCAGCAGCCTTGCTTTAGGCCCTTACTAATAGGAATTTCTCTAGTTAATCTATTTCCAGTTTTAATGTTTGCCGTCATATTTTTGTAGAGTTGTTGTACTGCTTGTATATTTTTTTTTGCTTATTCCTTGTTTTTCCATTGCTACCCAAAGCATTGAAAGTGGTACGTATGCCTTTCGTATGCCTTTGTCAGATCTATAAAGACTATATGAGTTGAAAGGTTGTGGGCTAATCTTTTCTCGATAACTTGCTTTAGAGAGAATATACTGTCCATACAGGATCTGCCTGCACGAAAGCCATTTTGTTCTTCAACATCTGTCATCTCTTTTTCAATTTTGTTTTTTATTATTTTTCCATACAGTCTTGAGAGTGAATTTATGACACTTAGCCCCCTGTAGTTTGAACAATTCTTTCTATCTCCTTTTTTGTAGATGTTGTTAATATGTGCTTTTGTCCACTCCGGTGGTAAGTCGTGTCCATTATAGAATAAGGTGAAGACATACGCCAGTAATTCCCGTAATACTTGTGGGCTATGTTTTAATAATTCATTTGGTATACCTTGTGGTCCGCATGACTTCCGATTTTTTAGAGTTTGTATTGCATTCTCGACTTCCTGTACTGTTATTTCATCGTCTTCACTGAATTCCAGTTCATATGTTGTTGAACTGATGTTCGTGAATTGAGGTCTTGTTTCAGTCAAAAGTTGTGAGTAGTGTTCGATCCAAGATCTTTCTTCTATTAAATCTATTCTACTCGTTTCTTTTCTGTTTGTTCTCAGATTTTTTACCGTTTTCCATGCTTCCCTTGATCTTGTTGATGCTATATATTTGTTGAGTTCTTCGCATTTACTTTCCCAGCAAATATTTTTTGCTTTAGTTACTAAATTTTTTACTTCTCTGTTTGATCTTGCATATGTTCGTCTATCATCTGGATCATTTGTTTGTAGCCACTTTTGATATGCTTGTTTCTTGTTGTGTACTGCATTGGCGATGTCATTTGTCCACCACAATGGAGTATTCTTTTTGTTCTTTTGGATTGTGCCGAGCGCTTCGTAAGCTGCTTCATTGATTTTATTGATTATCTCTTTATAAGTATTCTGGGCTGAGGAGTAGATTAGGTTTGCTAATTTTTGGCTGAGTCGCAGCTTATATAAGAATGATGTCGAGTCGTTTTGCAGTGCATCAATATTGTATTTAGGTAGATTTGATTCCAGGGGTTTTGATTGAGCTAGTTGGTTGTCATTTTGATGTAGTAGCCGAGGTCGATACTGTAGGTAACATTTTTATCTTACCATATAGTGGTCAGTTCCGCACTCCGGTCCTCTTAATACTCTTATGTCTTTAACTTGTATGTGTGTTTCTTGTTTTGTGATGACATAATCTATAATTGATTTTGTGTTTCTCGTTGGTTGAACCCAGGTGTACTTATGTATGTTTTTATGTTGGTAGAATCCGTTTAGGATTTTCAGAGAGTGCTGTTTACAGAATTCGATTAAGTGTTCCCCATTTTTATTTGTTTTAGCGTCACCATATTTTCCTACGACTTTGTCATTTGTTTTTGTTCCTGTTCAAGCGTTAAAATCTCCACACAACACAATTTCTTTGCGGCTATTTATATTTTCAATGAGTTCCGATAAGGTTTCGTAGAATATTTGTTTAGCTGCTTTTGATGCATTTTCTGACGGAGCATATATTCCAATAATCTCGATGTCGTGCGAGGTCGAGCTATTACAGTTTAATTTGTAATTATTATTCATGTTTTTTACTGTTTGTTTTTAACTTCATGTTTTTTAAAATGAAAATTGGGTATTGGTAGTAAGCCAATAATATTTATATTTTAGGATTAAGCTATTACAGTTTAATTTGTAATTATTATTCCTACACTGAAAATGGCAAGGTATATTTGCTGTTATTTTATCGGTGGGTGTATCTTAATTAAAAATTCGGCGGGTTTCATGTTTATTAAAATGAAAATTGGGTATAGGTAATAGGTATTTATCCTAGCGATGCTTTTTTTTATTAAATATTTAGGTATGTATTATGGTTATATCGGCTTATCTAATTATTTACTCACAAATTTTTCTGTTCTGTGCTATATCAACATGAATACCTTTTACACCCAAGGCTGGCACTATAGTCCAAGATCATAGATCCACTGCAGGATTATACGGATGCAGGATTATAAGATAAGTACGCGTTCATAACATAGTTAATGAAAATCACCTTTTTCTTTTTACATACGTTTAAAATAAGAACACATTGATAATAGATTGCAATTCAAAAAGTGGCCGCAAATATTTTTAATTCAGTTAATAGTAATTAGTTTTTGACAAAAATTTTCTAAAGTTGCCTCAGAAAAATTATAGAGAATTGGGGATGCCAGCTGTTAAAACGCGAGGTATCAAAGATAAAATAAAAGATTAGCGTGCAATGCTATTGGTTTAAAGTGTCAGTTATGTGAATTTTTAAAGCATGCGTAGATAGATGTATGATCAACCCTGAGATGTTTCACCAAAGTTATTTTTAACGTTTTGCTTTAAGTACAGAATACACCACCCAACAAGAAACGAAAAGAAGGGCTTTTTCGCAATCCAAATTTCTGTGAGAAACCTCCATATTCTAAATAGTTTATCTGTCAACGTATAAAAACGGAAGTTTGTTTACGTATTGAGAAGCGTTGTTTCGTGTGTTTTGTTTAATAGTAAAAATAGAATAGTACTGTTATAGTTCGTCCCAGACCCTTCTTACAGTGCGTTACAACACATTAAGCGAGAAGTGACAGAAAAAAAACGTGAGTCTGTGATTATTATACATACAACTTAGACAATTATTTATCGCAAAGCTAATTCTACTTACATATATATAATTGGTTGGAGTTTAGAATACGCTAAATAGATATCCAATCAATGGTGCACATAAATATAATTTGACGCAGATTGTCTCGATCGTGACAGTACTTTCACAATGTCAACTAATAAAATGATAATTGTCATTCCAGGTTAGTATTATCAGACATTTTACAGTGAAAATTTAATTTTGTATTTATTGTCATAAAAATATTTTAAATTTGCCGAGATATATCGAGAAAGAACAAAAACTAATATTAAAATTATTAAATTATATTCAATTAGAAAAAGAGGGATTACGATCCTGCAACTGTCAAATTTAACTAAAATGTCATGAAATAATTCTCGACATTCTTAAAATCCTATATGACGTCAAAATTAGTGACGCACTAAAAGGATTTGGGACAGACTGTATACATATTTTGTATATACATACATATTGTAATACCCATGGACGTATAAACACAGATTGACTCAGTTATTTACATAAAAATGTGAAGCCAAAATTATTTGACTAGGTCCCATTCTCAGCACCTTCAAATGTTGTCACATTTTTTTATTAAAATATCTTATTCACGTATCGCTGAAAATATTACTATATTTATTTTATACTCCAGTGGCGCACCGAGGGGGGGGTTTTGGGAGTTAACCCCCCCCCCCCCCCCCCAAGACCCTATTCCGACACTGTTACTTACACATTTTAAAGACTCAAAATGGAGGTAACATCATAAAAAAAATTTTGGTGACCAACCAAACCCCCCCCCCGAGGCAAATTCTAGGTGCGCTACTGTTATACTCTACAGGTGCTATCAAACCAAAATAATAATTTATTACTTATATTAATATATTAAATTTTAATTAAAACATCAAATGTGCACATAGTGTGCATATCATTTAATAATAGCGTATAACAGATATCAACCAATTATTTTATATGTAGAAGCACTGAAACCTATTTATTAATGGCAACGGTGTTTACATTTCTCTGTCTTATGGCTCTACGTCAAACTTCAAATGCTGTTCCATGTCATGTCCATGTTTTGTTTACTTTTTACCCAAGATGAGGAAAAGTTGTTTTTCGATATTTTGGCTGTATTTTAAGTGATATTTGTAAATAGTGAAATAAACAAATTATAATAATGGTGCTACAGTTTTGCATTTGCAAAAAAAACGAAATATTTACATCCCAATGTCTCATTTAATTTGTAAGTACTGTTTGTTTACATTATTTAAGATGAGGAACTGAGGAAGCCTGTGTGTTTACATTTTAAAATATGTCTTTCATAGGCGTACCATTGGGTTTATTCATATTAATTAATGTATCGAACAAGATATTAGTTCATGAAATTAGTATAGACATTTTTAAATTGTAAGTAGACATCATCTGATTAAAAAGATCTGTTTAGTAGCTTTTTAATTTAATATTTCTCATGAATTAACAATAAATTAGTGAAATGAATAAAACTCATTTATTTTTCTATGTAGGTTTCCAAATAATATTGATTAATGATGAAACTTACTCTAAACTTCAACAGAGAAAACAGTATAAAAAAACCTTTCAAAAGCATCCTTTTTGGTTATTTCAACTTGTAAGGAAGCTGAAAAATATTTCAGATTTTTTAATAAAACTATAAATATCTACAACAGACTAGTTAAACACCTTATGAATATTTTGATTAATAAAACCATACAAAATGTCCCAAAATCAATCTATGAGCATTTTGGTGACCATATGTATGATGAAGATGCAATCGATGGTCACTCTATGCAACTTTTAAAATTGGTTCTTGAGAAATATTTTAAAATTGGAATTCATCATGAAACGAGGACTACTTTAGATGCTAACACCGTGCGCATAAGAAGCGTTCTTACTAAGACTGTTTTATTTTGCAATCAATAAAAATTTATTTCTATACCAACGTCTTCTATTATGTCTATTTACCATTTGATTTTAATATTTCTGTTCGGTAAATAGCTTTCCAATAATTTATACATTTTCACGCCTACTTTTTAATAAGTAGGTATATTTGCAAATAATTTTATGTCAAATGCCAGCAAGAGCTTTGGAATGATCAATAAATAATTTTGTAGCAGAAACCCTTACTACGTGGAATCTATTGATATTGTATTAAAACAAATTTGTCACAATTTGAAAAAATATGTTTTAACACATTATCAATAAATATAGGTATGCACTTAAATTTGACAAATGTATATTTTTTAATTTTTTTTTTACCGTAGAATTATTTGATACCTATTAAAAAATTAACTTGAGCTCAACTATATTTTATTGTATTAATTTTAAAGCAAATAAAATTGTATTTTATTTTTTCTATAAAAACGTGTTTTTATACATTATTAGTACTTCCAATTATTAACTTCTGAATAATTATCCCCGCGAGTAAAAATTCAAGCACGCTTATGCTCATTGAGGAAGTATCACAGTCTATCGATACCCGTTTTACTCCCCTTTACCCTCTTGTCCAGGAATATCGAAGCTTCAAAACAGTGTGTGTTTAAGGTATCTTATTGCTGGGTCCCTCTATGTTTATACGTCCATGGTAATACCTAAAAAAACGGTAAAAAGCAGTAGAAATCAACTGATTTCATCTCTATTTTGAAATTAACTTTCAAATTCAATCGCTCTTTTAACGTGCTAAAATACTTTTAGCACAGAATAAATAACAATGAGAATGCCCACTCTGCTTGTCAAGATAAGTACGCGCATCTCATTCATGCACACGGAATCAGCCATATTTTAAACGGAACCAGTGCTGTCCAGTGAAATTTTTTCTGGTGTGCATAGAAAAATTAGCCCAGCTTAATTGATTTACGACAACCATAGACATAATATTTTATGTCGGACATTTAGTTGAAGAATAGATTAAATTATTTCAAATTCACTAAATTATTAATCTCTAAAAATTTAAATTATGGTTCTGTCGTAGCTTGTCACAAATTTTTCAATCCGAGTCTGTGTTTCCGTTTAAAATATGGCGATCGCGTGCTGACACACTTCAAAGGCGGCATATGATAGTGCGCATTCTGATTGTTATTTATTCTGTGCTTTTAGTACGTTAATTTGTTTATTTAAAAAAAAAATAAATCGATATTTTTGACTTAAGACCTTTTTACTTGTCAGTACAGAATTGATATATGGGTTATATTAAATTTTACAGAAAAAAATACAATTCATACAAAACAGATCCACATAAAAAAACATTAATTTTAATAATTACTTTGTTTCTCGGTATAACTATAACTTTACTACTGTTTTGAACGACTTTCTCATTACTTTTCCTAGTGTACTAAGTAGTGCAACTGTCATTCTTCCTCCGAAATTTCTGTCCTACGATCATCAAAGAAGAGCTTTCGCTTCTTGTTGAGTGGTATATTCTGTGCTTTAAGTTAAATAACTCTGACAGGTACCTATCTCGGTAACTTTTAACGTAAATACCGTGTGATGTATCGCTCACCGCTAAACGATGAATTATTTCCCAGAAGTTAAAAAGGAAGTAAAAATTGTTTTATCTAACAAAGCGAACCTTACGTAGAAGAAATAGTACAAGTTGGAGCGAGAAAATGAAAGGTGAGAAGGTACACTATAAAAGTACTCTTGTATCTCTCGATTTGTCTTTATTAAAATTTTTAAAAGTATGTATTACCGTTCTATTTTTTAATTAGCTCTGTTTTTTTATTTTTAATTATTGTTTTAATGCTATTATTACATACGTGTTTTTAATTGTTATTAGGTGTAGTTTTTTGATATTTTTAGTTTTGTGCTGTCGATTTTTCTACCTATATTATCCTTTCCCAAAATATAACCCCTTTTCCTGAACTACAAAGTTATCTTGTAACTTCATGTATAACGTCGAATTATAAAATGACAGTTTATACATCAGATGACTCAAGAAATAACGCAAGTAGTTAAGTTAAATTTGATACCATTTGATCATACCAATTCGACGATTATAACTTAACTACAGAATAACTTTACGTTATATTACTTAAGTGATACATCGCAGGGCTGAATAGTAAATATACGTATAATATTATCATTTGTCAAACAGGTGTCCTTGCGCCCTAACTTTATTTTATTTTGAAACTTCGCGTTTTTAACAACTGATAACTCTAATTTTCGAGCATTTTGTCTCAGGCAATCTTATATTATTAAGAAAAAAACTAGCTTTAATTTGACATAAAAACATGCATACACGTGATGAGCAGCGTATTTTATTTAAAAAAATTAAATGAACGAATTATGTACTTTTAAAAAATGTATGTAAAAATGTGAGTTTGGTGAACAATGTTATGAACGTAGTGAATTCACCAGAGTGAATCTGTCACAAAGAAGTTTAGTAAAAGAACAATCATGTAGCCTTTTGTTGGATCTATTGAACATTTCAATATAAATGGGGCTACTTTCATGATTTTCCTTGGAAATTAATTCTTGGAATACTTCTTCCAGAAACACCGGTGTCAGCAATAACTCGTTTATAATAGATAACTTATTAAATAGGAATTTTATTTTGCCTCCATGTATTGAAATATATTGGTGCTTGTTTCACAAGTTTGAGCGTTTAAAATATTTTTATGTAGTAAATTTTGCAAATTTAAAATTTTGTAAAATTAAAATAAAAATACTGCATGTAAATTCATCATAGACTTTCAAACTACATCATAGACTACAAACACATGGGACAATTTTAATGGGTCATTTGACCCAGCATGAATCACATATAAATCAATATTACAATAATAATAAAAACTTTAGAAACTATTCTGCCAATTCTTATTTGTACACAAAGCATGGGAGTTTAAATTAAGGGTTGCGCCTTAGATTTCTCTCCCCTGTTCCAGTTGAAATGGAAATGGAAAATGGGGAAAAAGTTTTCCGAAAATAAAAAATGTTCCCTACTCCTGGTACCAATATTTTCGTACGGCATTAGGTCGCAAGTCAATATTTTTGTATTACCTACCTAAGTTTTAAAGGCCGTACAAAAATGTTTAGCAAAAAAAACTTACACTCTTGATGAGTGGTAAGTTTATATTACCTGTGACTCACATGTAGGTGCCGATAAGAATTGACGGCATAGTTTCTAAAGTTGTTATTATTACATATTGTAATATGTGACTCATGCTGAGTCAAATGACCCATTAAAAATCTCCTATGGGCTTGTAGACTACCACTACCTTAATGCGACAATGTTCTGCAATGTATTGTACGTATCACTTAAACACAATTAATACAATCAATAATTCTAAATGGTACGAATTTTAGCGCAGTTGGGGGCAGTACTTATGACTGGTCATGATTTATTTTGTATTTAGTGTGACCAACAAGCCCGAAAAATCCGGGACATGACCCTAATTACAAAGTCGTGTCCCTGCGTCCACAGGGCTTCCGGGCCATCCGAATTTTTAACTTTTTGGTAAAATTCTATTCTGAAATTTTAAATACGTTATTCTTCTAAGAATTCACATCAAATTGAATTGTTGAGACTAAAAAAAGTCGAAACTTTCTAAAGTTCATTCGTTTACCAAATTCCCATCAGTAAACATGAGCACGTGTTGATATTCGCCGTCTAATTCGTCAAGAGGCTATTAAATATAATTTATTAACTTAAGCGAGACAGATTCTCATGTTACAGATCCCAACTTGCCATCATTTTAAATGCAAATTGTATCGTGTTGATTTTTAAGTTAATATATTGTGTTATATTTATGTTATAGTTATTGTTAAGTTATTTACTGGTCGTGTTATTTTTTAGAGTTTAGTTTAATTGTGATATAATGATTAAATTTCAAGAAATTCTTTCACTAACAGTTCAAAAGTAAATATTTTTAAAAATCATATGATACATAGGTCGTACATCAGTACGACCCTGTTTGACTTACACGTGGTTCTATTGACGATTGGAAATTTGTAGAATGAATAGGGTTTAGAGTGTAATAATAATACCAATGCATTAATAATAACGCATGCATTTTATCGTGGTATTATGTTATAGGAAAACTCAAAATGTGCACTTTTTTTCGTTTCTATATATTAATTATCCTCTTCCGAAAATATTATTCAAAAACGATAATAATTCATGTTTTGTATACACAGACATCATGCCGACCGAGGTGTGCCGCATTCAACGATGTAATGATTGCTGTGCTGACAAATGTTTTTTTCGGTTTTGTCAACCATTCTAAGTAGGTAAACAACTTCTTGATTTCATTCGCGGTATATTCTTGAAAAATAAATGATTCATTTTCGAACCGTTACGTGCTTTAAACCAAGATCAAATCTGCTGCGTTGCAATATGATTTTATGTAATCATTTATTTTATGTCACTAATCAGTTTGAAGCCTCAAATAGATTAGTGATCATCTACGAAGGTCCGAAGCATTGTTTAGTTGACTTTACATTTTTTATTCCATTCCATTGTTAATATGGAACCAGAACAAGAAAGTAAAAAGAGAAAACGCTATTGCACTTTTAATAAAACATTGCAAGAAGAATTCCCACTTTTGAAAAAAAAGTAGCAGTGACGTAAAATGTGATACTTGTGGATCCGAATTTTCGATCGCCCACAGTGGTAGAGCGGATGTAGTGAGTCACATCAAAAGTGAAAAACACCAAAGAGGTATTAGCTCCGCGGCAAGCAGCAAAAAATTGACTGAATTTTTCAAGGCAAGAGCAACATCGAGCAATATTGATTTAGAGACAGCAGCTCGGGAAGGTGTTTGAGCGTATCATATGATTAAGGACCGTACATCGAAAATCAATTGGTTGATGCAATGAACAACGCAATATACGTCAGTATAATTACCGATGCATCTAACTATGGAAACTTAAAGATGTTCCCGGCTGTGGTGAGATATTTCGTTCCATTAGAAGACATTGTAACCGTTTCAAAAGATTTAAAAGAAAATCATTATAAATTTCAATAATTTTTTTTAAATAAAACTTCTAACCCCATCTATCTGTCAAGTACCTACCTGTAGCCGACTCAAGGATTCTTCTGTAATTCCCAAATATATCCGGTAGATGAGCATATTTTTCAACTTGTCACTCACGCCCAATTTCCAGAAGTAGGCGCCATGATAGCGCTTCGCTCTTTTCTGTTAAGACCGTCCAACCATTAAGACGTGTTTCCAAAGTGGGTCTCAATTTCAGAGGTGAGCTAAGCAATCCTTTTCTTGTTCATATTTCAGATAGATATTTATTTTTTTAGACCCTTATTGGAGAGGCTATAATGCTGATATTATATTTCTAATACTCGTCGCAAGATAGTATTGCTATGGAGTTATTCCAGATCATGGCCCAGTAGCGGTATCTTTTTATGGAATACCTAACCCCTCTTATCTAGGATGGTGGTGATTTGATATAGTACGTAGCTGAATCAATGGTTTATTTGGTGACTGATTAAATAAGAAGAGAAACAGAGCAGATTAAGGTTGTACCAATTTTTATTATACCTACTTTCAAGACAACAGAAATGATTATGAACTCAAAAAAAAATGAAAATATAGTGAAGTGTTCTAATTTAATTTAAAGGTTTATTTTCTTCATTGTTCCTAGTTGATAAATAACTATATTATTTTCAATGTAAACAAATTTCGAAATTTGGGGTTAATATATATATATATATATATATATATATATATATATATATATATATATATATATACATTCATTTTCTTTATAACCAATTCTTAATTTAATACGATACAAAGATTTTTTGTTTATGATAATGTTAACATAAAATAATATTTTGGAATCCCTTTGGGATGACGTAACTGTTAATGTTTTCTTTTTGTTCATTACTAAGAAATAATAAAGAATAGTTTTCTTGTAAACTTTCAATAAATCTTAATTTTTTTTTGCTCTTCCCCTTCGAGGATAAACCAGGGGTGGCGTCCAATAATAAATTATAATTTCATATTATCTAATTGTGCTTGAATTTAAGATACGATATAGTTTCTATATGTTTAAGAAAACCCCGCCCAATTCTCTTCGACAGTGAGCGATTCAGGCCTTGTATATATCATTGTAGCACGGCAGTGTTACAACATGAAGACGAAAATATTGAATTTTACGGCTGGAGATAGGGAAACATCTGATATTATTGTGCAGCTGTTGAGGAACACTCTTAAAAAGTACATCTCAAGAGAGTTTCATGCTGCGGCGATATTACTAATACTAACTTTGGTGGTAAAAACCGAGGTGTGCAAAACAATGTTTACTACAAACTAAAATCACAGGTGAATCCAAATTTGATTAGATTTGGTTGTGCGGCTCACATTATTCACAACACTTTGCAATGTGGCTTCAATATGTTACCATTTGACGTGGAATTAATTATGGTGAAAATTTATTCACATTTTTATCGTTTCACTGTTCGTGTCACACATTTGAGGCCATTATTTGCAAAACTGGCTAACCGACAAAAGTTTCAAAATTATTTTTTTTTGGTATGTTTATTTTAATTTTAAATAGAATCGAATGATATAATCAGCATTTCCCAAAACTCGTTCTTTAGCATACAATTGCTGTCGAGAAAATTACAGTTATTTGCAGAACTCGCTCTTTGCTTTGAATGTTTACCTTCAAAACTTGTTGTTTGCTCTACCACCAATGAAATTTGCCGGTTGGTTCACGTGGCGAACACGCTTCTACAACTGCTGTGTTGAAGTAACAAATTTTCAGTAGTTTATAATTATTCAAGCGATTAAACACTTGTAATTTGGCGAATTAGGAACAGCTTTTTTTGTTTTTATGGAGTTAGTAAGTGAAAATGGTTGTTTTGTTAAACCTAGTCCACAGGAAAAAGGACGAAAAAAAGTTCTTCACTGAAAAACACATAAAAGAAAAGTTGATAAACTTGCTAGGTAAATGCTTCATATTAAAATTTATTAATATAGACTTCTGCAACAATCGTTTGATTTTTTATGCAGTTTCACTTGTTTTTCACATTTTAACGTTGGGTAGGGCTACAGAGAAGTTTATTAAAACAGTTGTATTGTTACAGAAATACACCAAAAGCACTGCCGGCCTTTCCAAGTTGTGGTCATAACGGACGACCCGGGTTGGCGTAAAGATGAAAGTAAACAAGATCTTCTGATATTGACTTGTTGTAAGGGACAGAAACCAAAAAGAGGGAAATCTAATCACGCTGCAGTGTGGATAAAATACTATGTACGTTTGAGTGAAGGTAAGATGATTAGAGTATGTGCCAAGTCGTTTCTACGAATGACAAATTTAAGCAAGGACCGCACACAAAAAATTGTAAGAAATTTTGTTACTGGGGAGCTACCCAGGAAACGTAGAGGTGGCAATAGAGAGGGCCCAAAAAATGATGAAAAAAGAAGCTGCATCAAAAAATTTATAGAATCCATAACATGTAGAGTCCCATTACTGTACAAACACGACAAGCGTGAGAGTTTACTTGCCATTGGACTTAAATGTTAAGAAACTTTTCAACCATTATCTTCAAAGAGTGCCTCAACCTATGCATGTGAAGCTTAGTTATTTTCGAAAGTATGTGAATGTTAACTACAACATTGCTTTTGGAACTCTGCTGACTGACTGTTGCTCCACTTGCTTGAGAACAAAGGATCAGTTGAAAGTAGCAACTTCTTTAGCTGTTCGACAAAAGTTAGCCACTGAGTATCGTGTTCATATCGTAAAAGCAAAGGGTTTTTCCAAAGTCCTTAAAAATCCAAAATCTAACACAACTTACTTTTCGTTCGACTGCCAAAAAAACTTAGCACTGCCTAGACTGCCTGCTCAAGCAGCATTTTTCAGCCAACAAATAAACAATAATAATTTTACACTTGTTGCTGGAACTTCTACCGATAAACTAAGACCAACAAATGTGTTTTTTACGTGTAGGCAGAAATTGACTCTCGAAAAGATTCTAATACAATAGCGTCAGCTTTGCAACATGCTCTAAAAGTTATTCGTTTACCAAATTCCCATCAGTAAACCTGAGTACGTGTTGATATTCGCTGTCTCATTCATCAAGAGGCTATTAAATATAATCTATTACTTTAAGCGAGACAGATTCTCATGTTACAGATCCCAACTTGCGAGCATTTTAAACTCAAATTGTATCGTGTTGATTTTTAAGTTAATATATTGTGTTATATTTACGTTATAGTTATTGTTAAGTTATTTACTGGTCGTGTTATTTTTTAGAGTTTAGTTTAATTGTGATATAATGATTAAATTTCAAGAAATTCTTACACTAACAGTTTCAAAAGTAAATCTTTTTAAAAATCATATCATACATAGGTCGTACATCAGTACGACCCTGTTTGGCCTACACGTGGTTTTATTGACGATTGGGAATTTGTAGAATGAATAGGGTTTAAAGAATTTTTATTTTGATGTCAACATAGAAACAGTACGTTTGTTCGCTGATGGTTGCGGCGTACAAAACAAAAATTTGAATATGATGACAATATTGGCTTATTGGTTTTCTAGAAGAATCGTTGAATCATACCGATCATTGGTCATTTCTTTATTCCGCCTGATCGTATTTTCGGCCTTACAGAAAAAAAACATTAAAACAATGCCTCTTATTGTGGAAATTGGTGGCTACGACGGTTTAATCAGAAAGCTCTCCACTGGATGGAAAATCGGTATGGATTGGGATGTGTTTGATTGAAGGACAAAAACAAAACGAGTCATTAAGTTAGTTCATGGCACTTTGAATTTAATAAGGCAAACCGGTTTATTTTTTACAAAAAGGCAATAATTTTCTATTCCAAGGTGAACACAATTACTGAAATGACGTTGGAAAAGCTAAAAGCTTTTGTAAGAAAATTTTTTTTCTTTCTTCAATAGCTCCTAAGAAATTACCACTGGGAAAAGGATTAAAGGGGATAAAGGGACTATTAATAGTCTCCTCTCCAAACACTAAGGAGAAAATTGGAGAAGCCTTCCTAAACTAATTTTTTACAAAGTAAACTTGAAGACAGATTCTACCTCACCAGGAAAAACCGTTGATTATTTGAAAAATTGCCAAAATGCAGAAAATGATTGTTTTTTCCTTTGAGTATGACTGATTGAGACTGTTTTTGATTTTTTATTTCGTTTGAGCATTTTTTTTATATGATTAAAAATCTTTAAGTTTTATTTTCATGAATAAATCCCTTATGTTTTTTATTGAACTAAATACGGTAGAAACGTGTAATTTCTATTGCTAAAAACTCTAAGCAACATTAATAAAATTCTTTACGTTGTGAGCTAAACACTACTCGGCCGTTAATCGTTTTTTTCGATTTCCCAAAAAAATGACTTTCGAGCAAAGAGCAAGTTTTGCAAATAATGGCCTTATTTGAAAGAGTTTTGTGAAACCGCAAACGTTGAATATCAGAAAATTCTTGGTTATGGGAAAACTCGCTTTTTGGAAATGTTCACATGCGTGCAATGAATCTTACGAGTTTATGATGGATTAAAGGCGTATTTTCTGGAAACTTCAAACAGCCCAAAATGACTGAAGTATTTTTTCAAGAACCCATGTTCGAAAGTTTGGTTGTTGTTTATTCTTGATAAGGTAAAAGCAGCTTTACATCCAGGCAATGCAAGTCAAATGCTACGTAAGTCTGTCTTGCATGGCATATCTCTTGCCTAGCCTGTTTACATCAGAACTATTCCTGTGCAATTTTTGATACCACTTTCATTGTTGCCAACAAAAGAAATATACCAAAACATTCATTTAAGATATTTCACTTGAAAATTTTAGTCCAATACATCCAATAAATAATATTATAAACTTACACAATAATATGTGATAATGTTCAGTTTTATTCTAAACTAAGTCTATATTCAGAGAAACATTAGAAGAGGTCCAAGGCGGAATTAAGATTAACGGAATCAGCATAGACAACATCAGATACGCTGATGATACCGTCTTAATAGTAAGCAACGCACAAGAACTACATAATATAATAAATGCAGTAGTTCACCACAGCGAAATGTTCGGTTTACATCTAAACGTTTCCAAAACTAAAACTTTAGTATTTTCAAAGACACTAATAAACGTACAGTTCAATTTAAAGAATGAACGAACAAAAATGATAAAATCAGACAATCGTAAATGGACCCCGCCCGAAAATATAGACTACTTTCGTGACATCATTGACCATAACCTTCAACAAATCAACGACGAAACACAGGTCGAAGTTTTAAACGAAAGTATCGTAAAAGCCCTTAAAGAAGCGGAGAAGTTGTGCTGTCCTAAAATGAAGAAAAAACATGAGAAAATAAGTCTCAACACTAAAAATCTGATCGAAGAAAGAAGGTGGATAAAGGACAGGTATAACACAAACTACGCAGAATTTAGTCAACTCAGTAAAACAATAAACAAAGAAATCCGAAAAGACATACGGCAACATAACATGAGAGAGGTGACAAGGGTGATAGAGAAAAATAGAAGTCTGAAAGTTCTAAGACACAACATGTCTACAGGAAAAAAGAACATACATAAGTTAAGAAATAAACAAGACGACATTGTGACTGATAAGGAAGAAATAGTGAAAACAGTGGAAGACTTCTACAGACAACTCTATGAAACAAGTGAATCCGATGAAAGACGCCCCTTACCAAAGATAGAGAATCAAGGCTCAGAATTAATGCCGAACATAACTGTTGACGAAATTAAAAATGCACTTCGGGTGATGAAGAACAATAAATCCCCAGGTGAAGACAGGGTAATGACCGAAAGCCTAAAACTAGAAGGAAATAAGCTCTTACTGACACTTGCTAAACTGTTCAATAAATGTCTGTGCGAAGCGATAACACCGACGCAGTGGAACAACGCGGAAATCATCTTACTTCATAAGAAGGGAGATATCAGCGACCTTAGAAACTCCCGCCCCATTAGCTTGTTGTCACAGGTATATAAGCTATTTACAAGAGTTATTACCAACAGGCTAGGAAGTAAGTTGGATTTCTATCAGCCAAGAGAGCAAGCAGGTTTTAGAGCAGGATATGGCACAAATGATCATTTACAAGTAATTAAGAACTTAATAGAAAAGAGTGTTGAATATAACAAGCCATTAGTCATGATATTTGTTGACTACGAAAAAGCTTTCGACACAAGTCATCAAAAGATGTTAAAAGCCTTAACAGAGTGCCGTATAGATCATCGCTATATAAACATGATAAAATACATCTATCAAAATTGGACGGCAAGTGTGAAACTGGCAGATAAAAAGACCAACGTATTTAAAATAAAACGGGGAGTGCGACAGGGAGACACAATTTCGCCAAAATTGTTTACAACATTATTAGAGCATATGTTTAAGAACGCAAATCTGAGTGAAAAAGGAATTAATGTCAATGGAGAAATGCTTAGTCATTTGAGGTTTGCTGACGATATTGTCCTTTTTGCTGACAGAATCGATGATGCAGTATCGCAACTGGAGAAACTATACCTAGCCTCCCTACAAGTAGGATTAAAAATCAACCACACAAAAACACAAATCATGACAAATCTTGTGTTAAGCAAAAAGATTTCAGTAAATGGCATGCATATTGAAGAAACCACCTCATATAAGTACTTAGGACATGAGATACGCATAGGAAGAGATAATCAAACATGCGAACTAAGCCGCCGCATTGGACTCACTTGGGTGGCATTCGGCAAGCTAAGCTATGTTCTTAAATCAGAACTGCCTATGTGTCTTAAAAGAAAAGTCTTTAATCAGTGCGTGTTGCCAGTACTTACATATGGTGCAGAGACATTAACACTAACCAAGAAAGTAAGAAATAAAATTTGTGTTACCCAAAGAGCCATGGAACGATCGATGTTAGGCATTTCTCGTAGGGATCGGATCACGAACAAGGAAATAAGATGGAGAACAGGAGTGACAGATGCCATAGAAAGAATTATGACCCTTAAGTGGAACTGGGCGGGGCACATAGCTAGAATGTCGGATAACAGATGGACACAGCGAATAATACAGTGGAGACCGAGACAAGAAGCACATCGAAGTAGAGGTCGTCCACCAACAAGATGGTCTGATAACATAAAACGGATCGACAAAAATTGGATGCAAACAGCACAAAACAGAAATACATGGAAAAGACTGAGGGAGATCTATATCCAGCAGTGGATAGATCCGGGTTAAATGATGAATAAACGTACAGGTGTATGCCAAGGGTCAACTAATAGAACAGGTAAATTCCATAAAATATTTGGGAGCAAATATCAATAGTCATCAATATCAATAGTCAATAGTGCAATCAAAAAAAAAAATCCTATCAAGAATCGAACAAGCAAGGAAAACATTCATCAGCATGAAAACATTTTTTACAAGATCAGACCTTAGTCTACAGCTTAGAATCCGAATGATCAGATGTTACGTTTTTTCTGTCTTACTGTATAGCTGTGAAAGTTGGACAATGGACTCTGAAATAGAAAAAATAATAGATGCCTTTAAAATGTATATATATATATATATATATATATATATATATATATATATATATATATATATATATATATATATATATATATATATATATATATATCTATATATATACGAATGTTGAGAATTCCATAATTCCATGGGAATAAAGAGTTACTAATGTTGAGGTACTTCGCGCATGTGTAAACAAAAAGAATTAGTAAGAATAATCAAAGAGAGGAAAATGCAATACTTGGGTCATGTGTTGAGAGGCGAAAGATACGAATTACTTCAAGTTATACTGGAAGGAAAAGTACAGGGCAAAAGATCAGTAGGAAGACGCCAGAACTCGTGGCTGAAAGACCTGAAGAGATGGTTCGACCGCTCATCCGCAGAAATCTTTCGCGCAGTAGTTTCCAGAACTACAATTGCCATTTGGATCGCCAACCTTCGAAAGGAGACGGCGTCATGAGAAGAAGAAGATTCTAAACTTAATTTTATTATACTGGCAACATGAATTTTGATAGCAACTTGCAGCAAAATAGTATGAAAAATTGAACACGTTTTAATTTTTCCTATAGCTCAGGAATTTCATGAAAATAGCGCGTGGGTGGGCATGCTCCGTTGCATAATCTGTCTTGCTTGGCTCTTGCCTAGCATGAAAATTACATAATGTAAAACTATCTCAAGAAACGTGTTCAAAAATTATTGTTAATCACGTCATGACTTGAATATTTGAATCTAACCTGAATCGGGCAGTCTTAAGAATTGAAGATGAAGAAGTAGCTGCAATTGAAATGACAGGCTTTGGACGATTTCCTGCAGTCGTTGAAAATAAGAGTGGATTCACAGTCCCTGTCGTCAGCTGTATTGAACCAAGTAAACAAAGCAGACGCGGACCTCGGTATTGATAAACAAACAGTGTTGCAAATAGTCCTTCCATTTTATCAAACTTGCATCGATTATCTCGAGCAGTAGAAATCACAGTTTGACGATGTACGCATATTTGGATGGGCTACACTCACTACCGAGCCGAATTGGAATGAAGTCGAGGCAACGAATAAATTCATGCCAGAGAATAATTGGATTACCTTAGAAGAAAACAATGTTGAATTATTTGACGAGTTCGGATATGTAAAGAAATTTGTGACCAGTGATAAAATTTCAGCTTGGAATAAAAATCACACAAAACCACATCAACGCTTCGGCAACGGGTCGAAAATGCTTCCAACACTTCGAAAAGAATCACGTTTCGTACAAACATTTTGCACGAGTTATTGAATTCATCTTTTGTTTACTAGCTACTTCTGCGAACGTCGAGCGCGTTCATTGATTACAAAAACATGGACAGCTGAAAAATCGCAACCTGGCATTTTGAAACCTTAAAAAATATTTCGTTCGTAAAATTTAATTTGAAATATGAATATGTTGATTTTTACAAGTTTTTAAAAGAGTCGCCGTCATTGTTAAAGCAAATTTCATCACAAGACAAATATGATTTTAAAAAATAAGCAGTTCAAAGAATTAATATATTTTGTTCGTTAAGGTCAATTTAAAATATGAATGGATCGATTTTTAAATGTTTTGAAGCTGTTTTCTTGTGGCATGTTTAACAATTATATTTTTTATGGGATTATGTCACAATTGGTTGTAATGATAATTACATTCTTATGTTAACCTAAGGTTACATTAACATGGAAATCCAACATCAGTTGGATTTCCTTTTCCTTTTTTGAGAATGATTTCCGGATTGGAAGTCGAAACGTCAAAAACTAACAAAAATATTATTATAATCAATTACGGCTTAATCCCATCAAAAATATCATTGTCAACATAAAAATGTTAAATAATCAATAAAATGATGGTATTACAGACCTTGTTTAAAAAAAAAATAAAAAATGGCCCGATTTTCATTGAAAAGTCCCGGATTTTAGGTATTTTTTTAGCCTTGTCCCGAATTCCATTCAATTGGAGTTGGTCACACTTGTATCATTGTTTAAATAGGACTTGTATATTCTGTAAACATTAAAGCACTGTTAGTTGCATAACTAAAAGTAAATTTTGATCTTTCTGTTTTTACCTTATGACTCTTTAAATTAGTTACAGGTTTGTATTATATATAGTTTAGTTTTATATTTGTTACACATGTGTTTTAAGAATAACTATTGTCCATTCTATCTAAAATGTGGAATGCAGAAAATGTCACTCTTTACACTACTATACCACAGAATACTATACTATGTTGTCAGATTATAAAGATTTTTCTTCTCTTTAAAACTATATCTTACAAACGTTACTCATTTTATTTAGACTGAATGTATATTTGTAATTTTCTTCAATGTTTATAAATATATTGTACTTAAAAACTTTATTATAGTAAGTATAATATTTTGAATCGTTTTTATGTGTGTTTAAATGTGTGTATATTTTCAGCTTTGAAATGTATGTACATAATTTAAATATCATGATAATCATGATATTTAAATTGACAGAGTCATGTCTACATAACAAGAAGAAGAAAAAGTACTCTACATAATCGTTCGTTCAGTGATTCAAATTCTAACAAGGTTCTTCTAGTCTTTTTGTTTATAAAAATATAAAGAGTATACGCCCTTTCGCACTTCGCCCTTACCCTCCCATATAATTTCTTACAAATCAGTGATTTATAAGAAATAGTGTTTTATTGGGTGAAGAGTGTTTTATGAGAATTTACTGTTACTACGGCAACATTGTACACAATTTTTACGGCCTAGTATAATTAAGGCTACTCATCCATAATTTTTTAATTATTAATGTGTTGATCATTTGCAGCTCTGGAAATTTCAAATTTCTACCTCTGAAAAATTTATTATTTGTGCGTAATTTTCTATTTTTGAGAGAATAAAAATAATATGAGTTAAATATTTTTAGGCCATTTGAATAATTTTATAATAGACATAACCTTGGTAAAATTGACTATTTTAAATGCATTTTATTTGTGTTAGTATTAAATAAAATGTACCATATTAAGTTTTGTTTAGTATTTTGTTGAATAAAAACCTAAAAACGGAAAAAATGCATAATAAATATTTATTAGAGGGAGAAAGCTACATCCTTGTGTATATTTGTTCTTTTGCACACATCAAATTAAAAGGAGATAAAAGATTTATCTACCCTACACAAAGGAAATAGTTGGAAAAATTGTTTGGTCAAAAAGTAAAATAGGGAAGGATCATTTTATAAATTTCTACTTATTTAATCAGTTCTAACTCTTAATTTTCAAGGAACATAGTTGATATATACATATTTAGAGAGGCCGATAGCGTGTAAAATTTATAAAAAATTGTGCGCAGAATTGAACTGATTTTTGTACAAACCTACAAACCAGCTCCTCCATAACCCAACTTTTTTTTGAGACGGCAGGACGCGTGTTTCAAAAAATTTACAAACTAAGAGCAAAAACGTTCCGGAAAATCTTGTTTTTTTTATCAATATGAAGTTATATTGTTGGGTAAGTGATTTTAGTAATAATGCATTTACATATGAATTCTAATAAAATCGTTCTTTAGGGAGCTAATAGTTATGGTCAACTAGGACTAGGATATAGGTCTGAGGAAGAAATTTCACCAAAAGAAGTTTCCTTACAAAACTGTGATTTTGAAGCAGATGATATTGTCTCAATTGCTGGGGGAGCTGGACATACTTTGATATTGGATAACAAAGGCTTTGTCTATTGTTGTGGATGGAACTCAAAAGGTCAACTAGCTCTTTCAGATGACAGCCTGAAGTTAACCCAAATAGAGATCTTAAAGGAATTTAAGATAGTTCAAATTTCATGTGGTTGGGATTTTAGTGCTGCTGTGTCAGAATGTGGGAAACAGTTTGTGTGGGGAAACAATGGTAATACTCAACTAGGTCTATCAAAAAGTATAACCTGCACAGGAATTCCATCAAGACTGCAAGTTTCACAGAAACTAGCTACTGGTTTCAAACATGTTAGCTGTGGATTGAGGCATAGTGCTATGATAACAAAGGACGGAGGACTTGTAGTTGCTGGTACTGGAGCCAAAGGTCAATTAGGGCTAGGTGATAATTTTGATGATAATAACTATCTAAGTATATCCAGAGTTCCTGATTTGAGTGATGTTATTAGTGTGGCAAGTGGGCAGCACCATACTGTAGTTCTTAAAGACAATGGTACTGTACTTAGTTGGGGTGAAAACAAGTTTGGCCAACTTGGGGTGAATCCAAATGTAGCAAACAGTTTTGTACCACTAGAGGTGTTCAACAATGAAGGTTTGAAGACTGTGTTTGCTGGTTGGACTCACAGTGCAGGTTTAACCACCAATGGAGAAGTCTTTACATGGGGTAGAAATAATTATGGACAATTGGGAGCCGAAAGGGAAAAGCCATATGAACCAGAAAAGATTCCAACACTGAACAATGTGAGTCAATTAAGTTTAGGCTCAGAACATAACTTGGCTGTGACAGCAGAAGGAAAGTTGTTCACATGGGGCTGGAATGATCATGGGAATTGTGGTACTGGAGACAAAAAGGATGTTAAGATACCAACTCACATTCTAGCTAATAAAAAAGTTAAGTCTGCTTTTGCTTGTACTGGTAGTTCATTTGCTGTTGTTGAATAGTAATAAACTTTTTTCATTCAGTGAATCTTTATGTTCATAAGTATTTTTTATAAAGAGTTGATCACTATTAATTGTAATTTCTGTATTTTTATAATAAAATTGTGTTGCTTGTAATAAAATTAATTTTTCTTATGTTGGTAACTATGTACTATTTGTTTGTATTGATCATTGATTTGTTGACATTGTCAGTAGAATATAACATCAAAATGTTAAATCAATTCCGTTCTAGAACAAATTGGTAAATATTATAATTTTATATATTATATTGTAAATAAGTGTCAAAATAATGAATCATGTAAACAAATTATACAAATTTTATAGATATTCTCATTCAACAAGATGCACAAATTCTATTTTCAAATGAAATTGTACTGGTCATTTTTTAAAAGAAAATCTTTATTAAATATATATTTTACATAGGTTTCTTTTTATTAATTTTTCCTTACCCCTTATAATGAATTACAGAATCACACTTAGTTTACTCCTGATTTTTCTTGTAGTTGCATGCTCTTTTCATGTTGATGTTGCTCAAACATTTGGTTATTTTAAATTGTATCAATGTAATTCTATATCAAATGAAAAAAATGTATTTTTTTATTTTACAACTGAATGTTGTAAAAGCGAGTGATCTTCTACTAAACTCAAGTTTACATCATATTGCATATGAATGTTGGTTATCAATCTCAAATATATCTATATCAATGCTCAGTTGAAAGACAATCATAAATCATTTTGGAAATATTATGTTAATGATAAATGTTCTAGTCACAGTTTACCAAATGCTATGTTTTACAGGGATCAGTCTGCTTGTAATGAACAAGAAATTGCTAATTTGTTCAAGGACTTCTTTCAAACTGTCTGTATCCCTGGGGTTAATAACCTTCAGTTTCCTAATATCCCCATTAATAACAATATTGGCACAAATTATAATGTTTCTGAAGTCACTTTCATGATATTGATATTTTTGATTGCATAAGTTCTCTTCCAAGTAAGATTACCTCTGGACCTGATGGTGTTCCCAATTTTCTTTAAAAAAGTGTGTTTGCACTGTTGCCACGCTATTACATACTTTATTTAATAAATCATTACAGTCTCTTTATTTCCTGATGTTTGAAAGGAGAATTACTCAAATGTGGTCACAAAGAAAACATTGAAAATTATACTTAGTAGTATAAAGCATTCATTCTGCAATACCCAAAATTATTTGATGGTTTGATAGCTAAACAGCTATCTTGCTTGTGCAGTGGAATTACCGAAGAGTCTCAGCATGGTTTTTATGCGAAAAAATCTACAGCTACTAATTTAGTTTTGTTATCAGTCTGAACTTATGAAGCAAATCACCGATCAAACACAGGTAGATGCTATATAATATACTGATTTCAGTAAAGCATTTGATCATCAAATTCTTCTTGCAAAATTGCTGTCTGTGGGATTCATATACAGTTTGTGGAATGGATCAAAAATTAATTGTCAGGTCGTAGTCAAAGAGTTAAGGTTGCTGGTAATATTTCAGCGTTAATAATGGTCGCCTCACGTGTACCACAGGGAGGACATACATCACCTATTTTTTTTCAATATATTAATGATATTGTGAGCTGTTTTTAAGCAGTCAGTGTGTAATGTTTGCTGGTGACTTCTGGAGGGTTATAGAGGACTTTAGAGATCAGTTGTCTTTACAAGCTGATCTTGTTCGTTTATATAATTGGAGTAGTAGGAATTGTCTTCATTTAAATATTAAAAGTGTTGTTTGATCAGTTTTACCCTAAACGTGAAGAGTATTGGTACAAATTATTTCATTGATGAGCAACCTCTTAAGCATGTCTCTTCTATTAAATAATTAAGAGTTACTTTAGATCAAAAGCTTTCCTTGGTGGAGCATATCAACTTAATATCCATAAAGGTTTTTAAGTTACTTGTTTGTCATAAGACATTGTAAGTATTTTTCTATTAATGCAACTAGATTAGTTTATTGTTGCCTTGTAAGATCCATCTTGGAATATTGTTGTGTAGTTTCATCACCCTACTTTCAATGTCATAACACATTAGAGGCTGTTCAACATACATTCTTGAGATACTGTGCATTAAGATCTCATAATGTTGTTAATCATGATTATACTAATATCAAGCAACTACTAGGATTACCACCACTTAGTATGAGGCAGGATATTTCAGGTGTTGCTTTTATTTTTAAAATTAGAAATAGTCATATTTATTGCCCTTACCTGCTGAATTAAATCAGATTTAATGTACCATATTTCGGTTTGTGCCATATAACTACTTTTAATATCCCACTTCAACGATCATAAGATATGAGATTGTTAAATAGCTCAGATGTAGACCTATTTAATACCAGTTCGAGCCAACTTAAGAAGTCTCTTGTACTTTCATAAGTTTATTATTTCTGTATTATTGTATTTTACTATTATTGGAGTTATCCTATTATATATATATATATATATATATATATATATATATATATATATATATATATATATATATATATATATATATATATATATATATATATATATATAATCAATCTATAACGTTCTTCGCTGTTTTCTGATTTCCAATTTCCATTGGTCTTAGTGATTCAGAAGGTACTTGCTTTACCTATTCCTGCTTTTATATACTTAACATTTAATCTCGGTCTGCTCTTTTTTTCAGGTATCTATTATCTTGCCCACCAACTAAAACCACCCTCTCTTACTTGTGCGCATAGATCTTATCTATTGTTGAAGCTATCTGTGAAGCTATTTTCTTGTGGCATTTTAAAGTAATTACTATTTTAATGGGAATAAGCCACAATTGAAGGTTAAAAAAAGTTTATTGGCGTTTGACATTAATCCTACTTGTAAATACAATACATTTTGTAGACGTCTACTGCCGTATTCCCCTTTCTCCTCCGCCAATCCTGCCGGTCCAAGGCATGCTCCTCCTCCAAACCTCTCGATTCTATCGCTTTTCTAATTCCTTCATTCCATGGGCGTCGAGATTTCTCTCTTCTCTTTTTCTTCTTCCAGGAGGCTTCCATTTGTGAAGTTTTTGGGGCCAACGTTCTTCAGGCATTCTCAATAGGTGTCCAAACCATTTTGAACCTCTTCTTTCTATTCTGTCAATGGCCGTTTCTGTAGCATTCATGTCATTTCTTATAGATTCGTTGGTCTTCCTTTCCTGCCTTGATGTTCTAGCACTTCTTCTCAAATAATCCATTTCAACTGCCAACAATCTTCTCTTCAGGTCTGCATTAATTGTCCATATTTCAGAGCCATAACAAAGAACTGATTCAACCATGGTTTGCCCTATTCTTTTTTGTTCCTTTTGGAAATGTTGCGACCCCACCAAAAGGAGTTCAGACATCCTACAATTTAACGTCCCTGATTAATTCGGTGTTTAATTTCGGTTTCTCCCAAGCCGTTCTTAGCAATGAATGCACCTAAATATTTAAATTTTTTCACTTATTTGATTTCCACGTCCTCGTCGATCAATACTTCAAATCTTGCATCTGATTTGATAACTAACTATTCTGTTTTCTTTATGCTGACTTGTAACCCCCATTTTACATATTCTTTGTATAGATGCTTTATCATAAATTCTAGATCATAAGAATCTTGAGCTAGGACGACTTGGTCATCTGCAAAGTTCAGGGAGAACAGCACGTAATTTCCTATGGGGATTCTCATTCCCTGGCAGTGGTTTTTCCAATTTTGAAGGGATGCCTCAATATATAAATTAAACAGTAAGGGTGACATACTGCATCCTTGTTTTAGTCATTTAGTTACTTTTATTGGCTCTGATAGCCTATTTCCGATTTTTAGGTAAGTAGTGTTATCCCTACTATGTATACTTCTGTGATTATTCCTAAAAGGTATGGACTAATGTCGAGTTGTTGAGCTTACCACAATTTAAGTCTTAGAACTGTATCGTACACCTTTTCTAGGTCGATGAAGGCTAGATGTACTTATCGGTACCAACTGCTATTCTTTTTTCTATTAATTGTTGGAGTATAAACAAGTTATCAGTGCAAGATCAAAGATTCAAACGTCAATAAACTTATTTTAACCTTCAATTGCGGCTTATTCCCATTAAAATAGTAATTAGATCTTATCTCTGTCGTTGGCCCGGTTGGTGTTTCTATTCTTCTTCTTTCTTTTTAATGACTGCTCGCATGTAATTGTGAGCACTATTCCATCCCTCCGTACTTCCCATCATCTTCACGATCATCTCTTACAGTTACAGGGTTCATACCTATTTCTTTATACATTCTGTTTCTCCCCACTGTACATCTATTACACTCCAGAATTGCGTGAGTAACAATGTCAGAATATTCGCAGTATAGACATTTATCTGTATTTGTCTTTCTGAACCTATGAAGATACGCCCTTAAACAGACAATCTATCCAGTCCCTTAGGCTCGGGATTAGCATCTTGGTCCACTGGGCATCATTTTCCTTGTTGTTCCACTCTTCTTGCCATCTCTCCATTGGTCTTTCCCTTTCTTCTTTTTTTTTATAGCTGTTTTCAAATGCTCCCTTCTCTCATAGATATGTCTCTTTTCTACTGCTAGTACATGCAGAGGAACACAACCCGTGATATAACACAACCCGTGATATTCCACAAGGCCGCCGCAGAGTCCTGTAGGCGCATGCTACTCGCAACAGACTCGTTCTGTCTACTTTTGTCATAAGCCTGATATTAGGTATTTAAATTGTGTGTGAAAGACAAGTAACATTTTTCTACTATTCTTTATATATTTTTTACTTTATATGCCCCCGGGGGGGGGGGGTTAACTTCCAAAACCCCCCCTGGGTGCGTCACAGCTTCTTTCGTTTTCATTGTGGTGTCCAGTTTAATAATTTTGTTGGAGGATTCTGCTGTCATCCATTCTTTGTACTTACGTGCCGTTAGTCGGTTGATTTTGATATCCTCTGTTATTCTGTGTTTATCACCATGATTTCTTGAATTCTCTCGTTTCTTACTCTATCTAATCTTGATTTACCCGCCACTCTCCTCCAATAATCCATTTCTGTTGCTTCAAAAGTCTTCTTTCTCCTTCAATGGCCATACTTCCCTTCCATATGTAACATTGCTTTTGACAATACTATTATAGATTCTCTGTTTATTTTCTCTTGAAATTATTTTATCCCTCAGTAGGCATGCTGTTCAATGGTCGAGTGACTTGTCTTCCCTGGGTATTTCTGTGTTTAATCTCTTCATCCACATTGCCGTCATTGTAATTATAAGTGCCCGTTGTCAAAAAAGTTTATGATAAATAGGTACTCTCTCCAAACTTTAACGATCGCTTCATTAGGCCGAGTCTGACACGATTTCCCTCTGACAATTTTTCTTATAGGTAGGTAATTTCTAAGCTATTTGATGAAAAGAATATTTTGTATTTTTATATATTTTTATATTATTAATTATTACTTTATTTGGGCCATCGAATGCTCTCTTAGTCTTCATCATTCAAATATGTGTGTATTTTTTGTCTATTCTTTTTTAATGCTAAGTCGGCTGCTTCTGGTAGGTATTTTTTTAGTTGTTTCCATCCGCTTTCTATATCTTCTACTGACATCTGGCTTATAAATTTCTCTTCAACCTGCTCTCTGAATTTTTTCTTAACATTTTCATTTTTTTTAATAGTACACCATATCTTTTTAACTTTTTACAGTTCGTTTCATTATTTGTAGGCATTATTTATTCTATTTTAACTTTGACCAAGAAAAGGCCCACATTTGCGCCTCTCCCATAGGTTCGACTATCTTTTGTGGCTCTATATGTCTTAACTTATCTTAACTTCTATTATCGAATGGTCGATTTAATTAATTGTCTGCCCATCTGGTGATATCAAGGTACCTTTATGAATATCTTTGTGGTCAAAGAAAATACTCATGATTCGCATATTATGTTCGAAATGTGTGTATTAAAAAAATATGTTTCTGCCAATTAGGTTACTGTCTTTGTATTTACTCATTCGTCCTATTTTCTTGTGTCGGTCTTTCCTACTAATCTATGCGTTGAAATCTCCCATAATAATTTTTGTATCATGTGATGGTATTTTATGAACATTTCTTTCAATTATTCATGGTAGTTTTCTTTAATATCTTCATCCGTATTTTCTGTTGATGTGTGAATATTTATAAATGCTACTTTTCTATACTTTCCTCTTATTCTTATCTTATATAAACTGATTGTGGCTGCTTCAAAATATATCACCAAATCGGCAATTTTTTTCTAAATATGAAATCCAACCCCAAATAATCGTATATGGTCTCCATTGCTAAAAAATACGTAATTTCCCATTTTTGTGCAAAAATTTTCTCTCTGTTTGATCTGCTGAACGGCTCCAATAGCTATTTCATATTTGTCCATCGTATCGGTTAACTTTTTTACTGCTCCTGCATCAAAAGTACCTCTAACCTCTAACATTTTATTGTTCAATCATAATTCTACTACAATTAATATTGGTTTATAAAATCGGAGAAATACAGGTCGACAGTGTACCGAAATGTCAGCCATCGAAATGTTCAGAATTGCAATTGATAACACTAATTATTGCACTATCCTGATTGCAAATACTATCACGTCTTCAGTACCTATACTAATGTATGGAGTAAGTATAAGCGTGAACAATAATCGATGACATGTTTAAGAAACCTGAAGCCTTTGAAATGTATCCCTATAAATTAATATATGCTGCAAGTGACGTGGATCGAGAGAATCTTAAACACAAAAGTATACTGTCAAGCATAAAATCAGGGTCAATTCATGATTTGAAGTTACTTCAGGAATTTTCATTAATTTTCGGATTGTTTTCTGTTGTAACATATTTTATTAATTGCTTGCAAAAAAGTTTTTCTTCGAAGTTTATTGAAGGTAATGAAAGTGAAAAATTGGCGACTATTCCGTTCTCTGGCAGTGATAACAGCTTGCAATCGACGAGGCATACTTTGGATAAGATTTCGGATCACATTCTTGGAAAGATTAGTCCATTTCTCCAGCAGTAGGTACTTTAGATTACACTGCAGCATTACAGCCCGTAATACAGAATCGCAATTCATCTAAAATACGACTCCAATCCGATATTGTCCAAACCAAGTTTTCCTGCAAAATTCAATCTGGCGATTCGATGTTCATGATAAAGCGACAGCCCAACAGCTCTAGTCGCCTCCTAACTGTCCACTCACTTGTGTTTATATTTCTCACTTCTTGTATATGATTTACAAGGGATTTTGCCATGGCCGTTCGGTTTCTCAAAGCACTAGAAACGAGAAAGCGCTCATCTCTAGCTGCTGTAGTCCAGAATAGCCTTTTTTTATGAAACAACAAGCTTATTGCAACAACAACTTTTGCAAGCAATCAGTTAGTAAACTGTCTTCTTCTTAAAGTGCCGTGTTCTTTCGAAAGTTGACGACCATCATGATTATTTGAACTCTGTTCACTGCTAAAAGTTCTAAAAATCTGGTTAGACGAGCAATTAAACCATTCCCTGTAGAAGATGGTATTTTGTTCCTCTCATCACCGCCTAGGTATTGTAGTTTTCGTATCATTTCATTATTCAGTTCTGTTTATTTTGAAAGTTTTCGCCAGACTTCTTCATTCGTGACTCTGTCTACAAAGATATTGTCAGAATTCTTCTGTAAAGCCTCATGTCGAAAATTTCCCCTTTTCTCACCATCGCTTTAGTCAGAGTGTCTGCTTCTATACCTACTGTAGTAAACTATGTTACAACCGAAAAAATACAAAAAAAGATTAAAATTTTTAAAAAAGCTTCAAATTACTCCTAATTATTATTTTCGGAAGGGTAATATACCCACTAAATAAACAACAAAAATCATACACACCGACAAAAAAAACACTAGAAAAAGATAAAGAATGTTTCTATATTGGATCATACCAATATTAATCCTTTTCATAAATATCTTTTTTTGACCTTCCTCTCCTACTCATTTCTGAAACTTAACATTTAAGGATTCTTCGTATTCAATGATTTTCATTTCAACATTAAACTGTTTTGTGCTTTTCATTTTAACCGTTTTACTAGTTTTATTTGAAAGGATCCACGTTTTACATCCATATGTGACCACCGGTCTAATTATTGTTTTGTAGATTCTAAGCTTAGATTCAGTAACTTACTTTGCATTAAGTCTTTGTATGCATAAAAGCACTTATTACCGCTAAAAAGCCGTGCTTGCATTTCTTGACTGACGTTGTTGCTGTCATTTATTATTGAGCCTAAGTAGGGAAAGGTGGAGGCATATTCGCAGGTAGATTGTCTACCTTCAGATTCTAATGTCGATTCGACTATGTGTACTCCAAATATTTTGTTTTCCTTTCATTTATATTTAGATCAAATGCCGCTAATCTCTAACTTTTTCACTTAAAACCCATCTAATTCGGCTTATTATTGCAACATTCACAGCATATACTCATATTTGATTGGATCTTGTAATAATACAGAGGTTTATATCTAGTTTTCTGATAATAGCTTCCAAAGTTAGATTAAAAAGTGTTGTTGATAAGGCATCACATTGCCGAACTTCATTTTCAATATCAAACGCCTCTATCCTAGCTCAAGATTCTTATATTCTAGAATTTATGATAAAGCGTCTATACAGAGAATATGTAAAATGGGGATTACAAGTCAGCATGAAGAAAGCAGAATATTTAGTTATAAATTGAGATGCAAGGTTTGAAGTGTTGATAGACGTGGACTTCGAAATCAAACAAGTGGAAAATTTAAATATTTAGGTGCACTCATTGATAAGAACGGCTTGAGAGAAACCGAAATTAAACACCGACTTAATCAGGGACGTAAAATTGTAGGATTTCTGAACTCCTTATGGTGGGATCGCAACATTTCCAAAAGGAACAAAGAAAGAATAGGGCAACCCATGGTTGAATCAGTTCTTTGTTATGGTTCTAAAGTATGGACAATTAATGCAGATCTGAAGAGAAGATTGTTGGCAGTTGAAATGGATTATTTGAGAAGAAGTGCTAGAACATCAAGGCTGGAAAGGAAGATTGACGAATCTATAAGAAATAACATGGGGCATGGATATTAATATTCGTAATATTATCAAATTTACTCCTTCGGCGTATTTTACAAATTCTTTCATTAACTGGAGTGAAAGCTAATATCGATCTGCGGCATTTATGGTTTATCATAAAACGCACTCCAAAGTCTCCTTGTCTTTCTGGTCCACAGTAGTATAAACTGTAGTCTTTTTTTATTTATGCATTCGTGCCTTTAAAATCTCTTCAAATCTGATTTCTTAAAGAGTGGCTATGTCTACTTCGCATTTCTGTAGTTTCTGGGTAATACTTTGCATTTTGTTTGCTGTTTTCAAACAAAGTTACAAAGCAAACAAAGTTACAGCTAAATTCGGATAAAGTAGCATTAGGAGCAATGGCGGATTCAGGACCGATTTTCGGAGGGGACCATGAACTTTTTTGGAGGGGTCTGGGAAAAATTTTTAAAAATTAGGGTTACAATGGTGAGTTTTCACACACTTTTTAATGCCATAAAGACATTTAAAACTTATCGGTGTTAAAGAATTTTTATTTAGCAACGAAAAATCTTAAAATTTTAACCTAAGGCGTAATGAAGTCCAACGAGTGCAAAGAAAGAAATGTAGTTTAGTTTATGAAATTAAAATAGCATAAATAAAAGGCGAATAATATTGGTCAAGTTACTTTATTTGTCTAGTACAATAGTACAAACATTTTTCTTGTAGACTAAACCTCATAGAACAAGTCGTCTGGCTCGCTGATGTATCGGATGGTCCAATAAGCCGATCTCTCTGCTATAAATATCAGAAACTATTCATGTTATAACTTTAGGAGAAAAAATTCCTTAGTATAAGTGGCCAAGAGAAATCGCTGAAAATAACTTTCAAGTTTCTGGGTTAACCGCTAGGAGGCGTAACCTGTGAAGAAAAATTTGAAAATCAGTTTTTTGTGAAATATGCCCAATTATACCAAGTATTAAATAAGTAAATTAGAAAGAGGCCTAAATTCCGCACAAAGTTGTTCAAGTACTTTTTTTTAATTTTTTTCAAATAAAGGGTGGGGAAGAATGAGAAAGTATTTGTGGATAAATACCTATAACTTTGGTTTGGATCAACCGATTTTAACGAAATTAGTATCATTAGAAATAGTGTGGATGAATTAATTTACTTCTACTATAAAATAATTGCATTTAGTTTTAATTGTCATAGGTAGAGGGTACTTTCGAATAGAAAAAATTAAAATTTGTTTTTCTTCAAAATGTGTAATAGAAACACCTATTTATTGTAAATTATAATGAGACTTAATTAAATTTGTAACAAAATGGCGGAAACTGTATGTTGATAGCTTTTGTCGAACTCGAGATATGAATAAAATCGCATAAACATAAGTAAGTATAGTATTGACTCACCCTTTATTATAACTTAAAATTAAATATGTGAAAGATCGTACAAATATCTCGATCAATAAAACTTAATGTCCAATTTAATATTCAAATTGTTTTCCATCGTTGTCCACACAAAGATGTAATCTTTCGCGCGTAAACATAACAGCTGCTTCAATCTCAGCTATTGATATACTACTTATTGCGTTTATAATGCGCTGTTTCATGTCGTCTCACGTAGTTGGTAGAGTTTGGTACACTAAGTTCTTCAATCTTCCCCACAGATAAAAGTCCAGACATGTTAAGTCTGGAGATCTAGCGGGCCATGAAAATATACTTCCACTTCCAATCTATTTATTTGGATAACTTGCATACAAATAATCTCAAACTCGTCTGGAAAAGTGCGCAGGATACCCGTCATGTTGTAATATCATATCTCAATTTTGGGATCAATAGGTACAACATTTTTAAAAATACACGGCCGATAATGTCGAATTTCTTCAAAAACCCAGATTGTTGTTGTGTAAATTGCTATTATTATTCTAAAGGTTAAAACGAATTGGTTCGAACTTTATTTGCTGTGAGGTCCTTGCGTATTAAATAAACATTAGGTATACATAATAATTTTTTTCTCATTAATTTCTTAATGATTTCCTAATGTATAATTATTTACATGGTTATTTTACTGTCTTTTAAAAACATAACTAATAAATCATACACTGCTCTCAGTCTAATGATAATAGGTACTGAAGGTTCCAAGGGGCTAATATATTGTTTTTATGTAAATTATTTATTAATCTGGATGAAATTATAGTATTTCTGGGGCAACTGAAAAATATATGATCTAGGTTTCCTTCTTCTGTACAAAATTTACATTGATCATTATCTAAAACCTTAAGTTTAAATAAATGTTTGGGGTAACAAGCATGCCCAAATCTCAGTCTTATGATCGTGGTAACATATTTTCTAGGTACATTAAAAAACTTATACCAAGGAGTTTTAGGAATATCTGTTTGAAGAGAAGTGTATCTATTTGGGCTAACACAATTTCTTCTTATTTCCAGTGAAACAGAAGCTAAGTTTATACAAAGTCGCATTCAATCTGTAGAAAAGTATCTGGCGGACTTCTGTAATATATTTTCGTTATATTCCCTCAAAGCTGCTCGTTTACGAGACGAAAGGGATGAAATAGCCAAAATTTCTTTAAATATAGCAGAAAATGAAACTATTAATAAATCTTTGTCAGTTGGACTGGAAAATTTCGCCGATTGTATGTCACAAATAAGCGATTACGAAGATGTAAGAGTTCAAGGCATCGATATTAAGGTGGTGAGCCAGTTTATGAAGTACGAAAATATTTGCAAACAGGCGAAAGATGAAGTTAAAGATATTTATACAGCTAGAGATAAGGAGGTATCTAAGAAAAGGTATTTGGACAGAATAAGGGAAAGGAACCCAAGAAATAGGCAACAAATTGTAAGTATTAGATTATTTGTTTAGTCTATGTCTTTCGGCTTATGTTTTATTTATCTCCACTTTCTTCATTTTATTTTTCTATTGACGTTCTTTGTAATAAGTAAATGAACTAGTTACTAACGAAAATAAAAAATACTATTAGTAAATAAGAATGATTTTGCAGAAACTTGTCAAGAAGCAGCTCTGTAATTACTTAAATATTCTGAATCCAGCATTGCTAAGCAAACGTATAGGTAACTGTCAAGAAGTGAACTACCTGCATAAATACAGCATGAAGTATATAATAAAACTAATGATATCCTACCTACCAAAAACAAGTGGAAGCTATAAAAAAAATTAATTATAATATAACAAAATGGAGAGATCACCTCTCATAGATGGTCATACCCTTTATGACCATCTTCAGACTTAATGCAAAAGATACTTGGAGGTCGAATTATGTTTTGAATAGTCACACAAATACTACTGGGACTATACTTGAGGTATCCATCTTTCAGATGAACTCAGATTTGATGACATCACATCTAATCTTCACCGAGAAGATTAACATGATTACACTATCTAGAGAACAAAAAGTCTCAAACATTAATAGGGACTTAATATGGTTCATTGCTGGATATAATACTGCCAATGGTACTGGATCTGGAGTCTTCCAAGCAAACTGCAATTATAATAAATCTTACTGTCTAGGTTAATATACCTACAACTGTGTTCCAGGCTGAAGTTTTTATTTTGGTTGCCTATATTCATGAAATCCTGAATGAAGAGACCCCAAAGCAAAGAGATCAATATCGATACAGACGTCCAAGCGGCTATTCTGGCCAAAAAGAGCCCACTTACCAAATCCAAACTGGTAAGGAACTCCAAAGATCTCCTCAACAATCTGGTAAAAGACAATAAGTTTTCGGTAATAATTAAATGATATGCAATGACAATCGAACGAGAAAAAAGTTAATGACAAAATGTTGAATGACTAGTTGCATATTATCATTGGCATGAGATTAAGGAAGAAATAAACAAAACGTAATGATTAGTATTTTTTGAACAGTTTCAAATACCTATGAATTTTAAATACCAAAAGAACAACGCATTCAGCGATACAAACTTTACCAAAATAACCAAAATTTTTGTTTTTAAAAACAAATATTTTTGGGTATATATTGTTCTGAAGCTAATTTCTTAGGTATTTTGAAAACGATTTCCGAAGTGGAAATTGAAACGTCAAAATAAACATATTTTAAACTAAAATTGTGGTTTATTCCCAGTAAAAATAAAAAACAGATTAGAAAGACTTCCAAAACAATTCATTTATTAAATTAATAAATTATGTACTTTATTAAATAGGAAAAATATTGGCTTCTTTGACGAATAATTTAATTTCGAGTATATCATATCTCATTTTTGTTTTTATCAATGGATCGTGCTAAAAAGCATTAATGGAACAAAAACTTTAAAAACCTGATAAAATAAGGTAAAATATTATTTTACCATTCAACATTGATGTAAGTTTTGCTGGTGTAGGTACAACATAGTTAAATTAAGTAGTGGCGCAGTGAAAACTTCTTTTAATGGGGTTTTTAATTTTGCAGTCAACGATATTCAAAATTGCAGCATTTATAGAAGACGATTTTCTTTTTTGACAGTATATATTTGTTTCGGATGTTTATTTTTAAGACTATAATAACTGAGATTTGAAAAATTTGACTTATTTTTACTCCTTCGCTATTTAGTTTTTCACGCATAACTTTTAAATACATATATTTTGTATCATCTTTCAGAATTATACTGTCAGCAAATCACTGATCATTCTCTCATTTGCTTTTTTCTTCTTCTGTTACCATATGCCATGCAGCATGTAGACGTTCATGCTGATTGGATAATGGCGAGGGATCCTTCCTGCGCTCTTCTAATTATTGACCTTTGAGGATTCAGGCATTTGTTTGTTTTTCTTATTCTGGTACATATGTCACCTGAATCATGAGTGGTGTTTGCAACGGTCCTCTTGATCATTCAGTTTCGCCCATTAAAATGACATTTAAGAGATTATATTTGTCACCTCTTAGAATATGGATTAAGTACGAGAAATTTCACTCTTTTACCATGTTTAGCTCTTATTAGAATCTCTTCATTTAAAATACGGTCGACCCATTAAAAATTTATAAACTTGCTAATACACCAGATTGCGAATGCTTCTATACTGTTTACCCATCTTATTTTGAGTATCCAGATCTCATTACTGTGCATTAGGATTTGCATAATTCAACATTTTAAGACTAGAAGACGAATATTAAAGAGAGTTTCGCATCTAGACAGGTATTAAAATAAATTTACCTTCTAACAAACATACCTAACCGATTAATTGAGAAAAACAATAAACCTATTGTACCGAACATGCTTATTACTCCAGTAGTCAGACACGAAAATTCCACTGAACCCCTAAAAAGCATACGAACAAGATAAATTTTACTGAGCATATCAATTTTGGTACCCCAAAAAGATGCAAAAAAGTTTATCACTTTTACCCCCGGGCTTCCCCCTAAAGCCCCCCTCGCAGGTGGGTAAAAATGCAAAAAAATCAATTTACCAAGAATCTGTACACCGTAGAAAAAAACGTTTTCAATAAAAAATGTAGCTGAGATAATTTTAAACAAAAATATTTATAAGAATTTTTTGTGGAGAATGAACCGTTCTCTTAGAAACAACGCTTGAAGCTACCGTCGATTTTACATGTCAGTTACTTGCGCGAAATCAATGTTCAATAAAATTTGTATCAGCTCGACGGTAAAAATTCGATATCTTTTGTTCCGGATGTATCGACCGATATCTTCCAGATGGATCGACCGTGATGGAGATCGACGCACTAATGCAAGCGAATAGAGGTGGACTATTCCAGAATATTTTAGTACGTAATACCTTGTATATAGAAGTAATAAATTAAGATACTATCGTACTGTAAACTTATAAATAAATATATTTACATAAATTAGAACCGCTAGTTTTATTGAAACCCGCTACAATTGGTGTCACGGTATGAAGTAAACTATTTATTTAAAAATTAATTCAGCAGTGACTTTTGAAAAAGACTTTTAAACTTTTGAAAAGTATTGTTCGTCGGGAACATCTGTGTAGTTCGGTAGTGATATTTGTAAGAAAGATCATTTAAAAAGTACGTGTGTGCCTGACCAAAGATGCTGCTAGTAAAACAGTTGCGTAAGCAACTAGAAGAACGCGATGAAAACTGCAGCGGGTTCAAGAAGATCCTCTAAGAACGACTGAAAAATGTTCTGAACAAGAATGGAGATGACCCAGAGACATTCTCGTTTTAATCAGCAGAAGAAGCAGTTTTAACGAAAATAATTGATGGAAAATTCGAAAATGTTTCTCAAATAATCGAAGAAAGTTCTAGAAATAATGATGAGAAATTTGAAAATGTTTCTCAAATGATTGAAGAAACTTCTAGAAAAAATGATCAAAGATTCGATGAAACGTCTCAAATTATTAAAGAAGTAGCTAGACAAAACGACGTGAAATTTGAAAATGTTTCTAGAATATTCGACGAAGTATGTAGTCTGAACAATGAGAAATTTGAAGAAGTTTCTAGAACATTCGCTAAGGTAGAAGAGAAGATCAAACAATTAGAGAGCATGATAACTAATACACAAGTGCTATTACCAGTTAATGCAGTAGTTTTAGATCCTGTAGTGAAAGAAGGGCAGGAAGAAGGCAAGGGCAGAAATGGCGCTGGGCAGGTCACGTAGCCCGATATAATGACAACAGGTGGACACGGAGATTTCTAGAATGGAGACCAAGGACGACAACAAGAAGCATGAGAATACCTCAAAAAAGATGGGTAGATGACATAAGAACAGTGGCAGGCAAACAGTGGATTAGATTGGCGCAAGATAGAGAAAGATGGAAGCAATTGGGAGAGACCTACATTCAGTAGTGGATGGAAAATGGTTGACAAAGAGGAAAAGAAGAAGTAAAAGAAGAATCAGAGACGAAACGACACAGCATATGAGATTCAAATTGCCACCATTTGATGGAAAGTCTTCTTGGTCCATATACCTTAGACAATTTAAAGCTATTGCGACAGCCAATCATTATACAGAACAAGAAAAGGCTTATTCCTTGACTGCTGCTTTACGAGGTGATGTTGCTGATATCATATGATTGATTTCTAAGGGTTAAGAAAAATGTTACCAAATCTTGTTTACTCGACTAGACAAACTTTACTTAGATGTCCATCTACAACAAGTCTACAAAGTACAAATAATAAGTAGAATTCAACGAGCAAGTGAGAATTTGCAAGAATTTGAAGCAGATGTTGCTAGTATAGCGCGGTTGGCTATCAGGAGATACCAAACAACATTTTGGAAGAAATTGCTGTAGATACCTTCGTCAATGGGTAGGGAGACAGTGGACTACAGAATTTACCACTAGCAAGACCAAAAGTTTTAGATAAAGCGCTCGCCATTGCCTTGGTACACAAAACAGATAGTCGAGCTTAACGGAGCTAACGAGTACGAACCTCTGAAGAGAGCGACAAATAAAACGATAAACGTCTGGAGGAAATTCTACGCAAAGTACAATTATACAACAGTCAGAAAGCCAGAACAGATCGAACACCAAGCTGAAAAAAGTCATTCAAATGCTAATGCTCAGTCAAGACGGCCTTCTTCTTCTTTGTGTGCCGTGCTTGTATTCAAGCGTTGGCTATCGTTATATTGACAAGCTGATGAAATGATTCTCGGTTGGCAGCTAGATGAAACAGTTCCTCGATCGTTCGACCTGTCCATTGTCTAATGTTACGCAGCCAGGACAGTTGTTTTCTTTCGACCCAACGTTTTCCTTCGATTTTGCCCTGAATGATTAACCGGAGTAAGCGATATTTAGGTCCTCTCATTATATGACCGAAATATTGGACCTTTCTCATTTTGATAATGTTGATCAATTCCCGCTCTTTGTGCACGCTCTCTAGCACGCGTTCGTTAGATATGTGTGCTGTCCACGAGATTCTGAGCATGCGACGGTAACACCATAACTCAAACGCTCCTAATTTGTTGAGATTTTTTATTTTTGTTGTCCAGGTTTCACATCCATAGAACAAAGTGGACCAGACGTAGCACTTCAATACTCTTAGACGTGTGGTCAACGACAGACTTCTACTGCATAATACAGAACGCCAGTTAATAAAGTTCAAGACGGCCATGCAGTGCAAATTGTAATCACTGTCTTAAATTAGGAGAACAATTTTGCTCCGTGAGACGAACCACCGTCATTAATGATCAATGGCAGCCTCAAAAGCTACAAGCTCAAGCAGATGATTCATGTATAAAAAGAGTATTGGATTGGATGCGTCGAAGACCTTCTTGGCAAGACATTAGTGCATGTAGTCTAGAAGTCAAGTGTTACTGGAGCTAATGGAATTGCCTAGTGCTAAAAGATGATGTTCTGTATAGAACGTTTGAGAACGATGATGGTACAGAATCTAAGCTTCAGTTGATTGTACCTAAAAGTAAAGTTTCAGAAGTATTAAGAGAGCACCCATGAAACAGTACAATGTTCGTAGTCCTATGGAAAGAATAGCAATCGACATTGCAATTTTATTCCCAGAGACGAATGATGGAAATAAATATATCCTTGTAACCATGGATTATTTTACGAAATGGACTGAGGTTTATGCGATACCAAATCAAGAAGCTGCTACCATTGCAGAGATACTTGTTAAAGAATTCTTTAGCCGATTTGGTGCTCCCTTGGAGATTCACTCCGACAAAGGGCGAAACTTCATTTATTCCTAATAAATGCCAACTACCGCTCGACCGTGAATGAAACTACAGGCCAGATTCTAACCTGCCTGATGTTAGGGCGTGAAGTTCGTTTGCCCTGCGACCTAGAGTTTGACTGCAGACCTTCCGAAGAACATATTGCAAGCGAAGATTATGTCGACCGCCTGAAGTTAAGAATAAACATCATTCATGAACTTGCCCGACAACACATCCAGTTAGCCAGTGAGAGAATGAAAGATCAATATAATTCTCGATGCAAGAATGAAAGCTATGAAGTAAGTGGTCTTGTTTGGCTTTATAATCCAGAATGTCGTCGAGGCTTGTCTCCTAAAATGCAAAGACAATGGGAAGGTCACACAGATAGAACACAGATATGGAGTTGCTATGATCCTCAGTGAGAAAGTAGCGAGATCAGTAACAGGCTTCGTTCCGAAGAAGAAATAAAAAACTTTTATAGCGAACTTCAAAAAACATTACATCTCACAGCATCTAGGGATATAACAGTGATCATGGGTGATTTCAATGCAAAAATTGGCGAAGGAAAGTGCTACCCTAATGTAGGACCATATGAGACCATATGGACCTATAAGACAACAAAATCGTCAGAAATCAAATTGATTACATCCTAATAAAACACAGATATCGAAACTCAATTCAGGCAGTAAAGGCATATCCAGAAGCAGACGTATCCTCTGATCACAGCCTTCTTATTTCTAGGTTTCAACTTCAACTAAAAAGGACGCAAAAGAGCCGCAACAACAATAAACTTAACATACAGAAACTAAAGTCAGAAGAAACAAAAGAAAATCTGAAACACGAAATCAACACAAATCTAGATAGAAATCCAAGAAATAATTGCAACGTAGACCAGCAGTGGCAATTCTTTAAAACCTCTATATTGGAGCTAAGTAAGAAAGTACTTACAACAACCAAATGTAAGAAAAAAGAATGGATGACCGAGGAAATTCTAGAGTTGACGAATGAAAGGAGAAAAAACAAAACCATCAATACGATCCGCTATAAACAGTTTCAAAACCAAATAAGAAGAAAAATTAGGGAGGCTAAAGAAACCTAATTCTGTGAAAAATGTAAAGAAATAGAAGAACTGCAAAACAGATATGGCAACTTTAATCTACATAAAAAAGTCAAAGAACTAGCCGGAGTAGGAAGTAGAAGAACCTCGAATATATTGCTCGACAAAAATGGAAAGATTATATCGGAGACAGAACAGAAACTACGACGATGGAAAGAGTACATCGAGGAATTATTTCATGACCAGAGAGAAGCTAGTACATTTGTAGATAGCCAAACGGGAGATGTAGGCCCAGAGATAACCAAATCAGACGTTAGTCAGGCATTAAACTCAATGAAAACCAATAAATCTGCTGGTCCAGATAAATTACCAAGCGAGCTATTAAAGTTGGTGAACGAGAAAAACCTAGACATAATAGTAGAACTGTTCAACGCTATCTATACTACGGGAATCATCCCTAGAGAAATGTTGACATCAGCATTTGTGTGTTTGCCAAAGAAAGTGAATGCCAAAAAGTGCAGTGACTATCGAACCATAAGCTTAATGTCACATATCTTGAAAATTCTGTTGAAAATTATCCACGCCAGAATTCACACTAAACTGGAGCTGGATATTAGTGACACACAATATGGGTTCCGCAATGGTATGGGTACCAGAGGGGCACTATTCTCCTTCAACGTGCTGACGCAGAGATGTTTGGATGTTAACCGTCCTCTTTACGTCTGTTTTATAGACTACAATAAAGCGTTTGATAAAGTAAAAAATTACCGACTCATGGAAATTCTAAAAAATAAAAACCTAGATGAAAGAGATTTGAGGCTAATAACAAACCTTTATTACAATCAGCGAGCAATAGTACGAATTGAACTCGAACCATAAGCTTAATGTCACATACCTTGAAAATTCTGTTGAAAATTATCCACGCCAGAATTCACACTAAACTGGAGCTGGATATTAGTGACACACAATATGGGTTCCGCAATGGTATGGGTACCAGAGGGGCACTATTCTCCTTCAACGTGCTGACGCAGAGATGTTTGGATGTTAACCGTCCTCTTTACGTCTGTTTTATAAACTACAATAAAGCGTTTGATAAAGTAAAAAATTACCGACTCATGGAAATTCTAAAAAATAAAAACCTAGATGAAAAAGATTTGAGGCTAATAACAAACCTTTATTACAATCAGCGAGCAATAGTACGAATTGAAAAATAGACATCTGAAGAAATGGAAATAAAGAGAGGTGTCAGGCAAGGCTGCATACTATCACCTTTATTATTTAACGCTTATTCTGAAGAGATAATTCGAGAAACTCTGGAAGATGAAACAGTCGGCATAAGAGTAAATGGAGTCTTAGTTAACAACATCAGATATGCAGATGATACAGTAATAATAGCCGATAGTTTACAAGACCTGGAAAGACTCATAAGTAAAATAGTAATGTGTAGTAGGGAGTACGGACTCTCGCTCAATATCAAAAAGACGAAGTTTGTGAAAATTTGTAAAAACAACCATAATACTAACGAAATCTTGACAGTAGAAGGCCAGCAGATCTAAAGAGTAAAAAAGTACAATTACCTAGGAACACTTATAACAGAAAATAATAACTACACTGCAGAAATCAAAGTCAGAATCGAAAAAGCACGTTCTAATTTTATGAAAATAAAAAAGGTCCTATGTGGCAAAGATTTAACATTAGTTCTTAAAGTACGCCTAACAAAATGTTACGTATACAGTGTACTATACTATGGAGTGGAATCATGGACGTTAAATCTAGACAAAATGAGACGACTTAAGCCTTTGAAATGTGGACCTATAGAAGAATTATGAGGGTTTCCTGGGTAGATAGAGTTACGAACAATAAAGTACTGAGAAGAATACGTAAAGAGAAGGAACATGAACTAACAATTAAAGGAAGAAAGCTACAGTATCTCGGACATGTAATGCGGGGCGAGAAGTTTGGCATCCTGCGACTCATAATGCAAGGAAAGATAGATGGCAGAAGAAGCATCGGAAGAAGACGAATTTCATGGCTCAAGAACCTGATTGAATGGTTTGGATGCAGCTCAAAACAACTTTTTTTTTGAGCTATTGCCTCAAACATTAAAATAGCTATGATGATTGCCAACCTCCGTAGGGGAGATAGTACCTGAAGAAGAATTAACTGGAGAATTTCCATCTTTCTGCATGAGTTTGTAGTCGATTTGATTTTTGTGTTCTTTATTCGGATTAGTCCACGTTGATAGCTTTATTGGGTGGTGTTTATAAAGTGTTTTTGTGATTACTAGATTGTTTTCATTGGCAAACTGTAAAAGACGTTCTGCTCTGTTGTTTCTAATGCTCAAGCCAAATGACCCGACAGTATCTCCTAAATGTAGTTTATTTTCAGTTTTTCCCACCTTGGCGTTAAAGTTTTTAATAATATATACTTTTTGTGGGACTGTTTTCACGATATTTTCTATCTTTTTGTAAATGTCTTCAATGCCTTCATTTATGGTATATGTTCTCTGAATATTCACCTGAATGACATGGACATTTTATGGTTTTACTTCTGTTATTGTTATGAGTCTATAGTTTATTGGAGTAGCCATGCTAATTTATTTATTAGTATGGCTACTCCATTATATCCTCTATTTTAAGATCCTGTGTTCTTCTACGATGTGAAGTTTTTCAGTTTGGAAAAGACCCCTGACATTCCATGTTCCTTCCTATGTTCATTGATTTTCTGATTTGAAGCTTCTGTGTTTCGCTTTCTCTTCCAGTCGCCCTTTTACCAGGAGTAGATTGGTTGCTCGCACGCTCGTACCTGATAACCCATTTAACTGACTCTCTGACCCAGAACCAGGAATCAACCCCGGTCGCTACTCGGATTACGTGGCATCTCTACTTTTTGTGTTAAGCTATTCATTTGAAGTGTACTCTCGAGAAGATAATCAGGTGGTTTTCCCTTATCTGCCTGATCGCAGTGTCATAGCCGGTTGATCATTATGAGTCGGTATTATTAAATCATTATGTGATATCAGCCCGTGAGTGTCTGGTATTAAGCTGACAGCAGAAATCATTGCGCTGTCGTCTTAGATAAGTGATGACATAGCTGCTGCCGTACGCCATGTCCCCAGTTAGTCAATGGGAGCCTATTTGGTAAGACCTTAGTCACACATATCTTTCGTATTTGTAGGACATGTCTCTATCAGCCAGTAAGATGCGCCGTATCGGAGTTGAGGACTCTCCCGTCCGTCCATTGTCCGCGAAATACAGCTCCTACTTAATTCCGAACTCCTCCACTCAAACTGAGAACGGATACCGTAGCTGTGTACGAGGTTATATTATATTCAGTTATTCTATATGATTAATGTTTATTGATTATTGAATAACGTTTTATGTGTTAATACCATTTCAAAATCAACACATAAAATGAAAATGTACAAATTCTTTGTGTAAGAAATAACCCAGATACATTTAAAATTAAAAAACTTGTATCAGAACTAGCATTAGAGCATAAAGAATACATTGATCAACTGGTTAAGTACAATATAGAAGTAGAGAAACCTGCTGATAATTACGAACTTTTTGACAGTGACTTTTACACAACTATAAAGACGCAGCAACATCATAAATGAACTTATGCAAAAAATTAATTTTCTTTCACAAATCTGTCGAAATATCCTTCAGACAAGTATACCACGTATATATAGGTATTGTCCCAAATGAAAACTGCGAAATTTGTGAAGTTGTTAGAGACCAATCTTTTTTGAATGTCTAAAGTATTCAAACTTAAGGCATGTACTGTATTTCAACTTAATTGAAGCAAATATAGTTGAACCTTTCACAGCTGCAACATATACACGTCATAATCTTGGTCGCTAATTCTGTGAGGCAAACACGAGTAGACTACTGAACTCCCCTAGATTGCCCTTCTTTCGTTATTCGTGGTTTCGGAGTGAATGACAATGAATTCCTTATTTTCTTGTGGGGCAAAAGTGAACGAAAAACAATCAAACAACAATCGTGATGGCGCTCAGAGAGGACAGAAAAAGATCCAATGCCCAAGCATGAGCGGTGCAGCTAGGGAAAGTTGTAAGTACATGTTGAAGAAATGCTTCTACTCAAATGAAGGTCGACCACAGGAGCATATGCATGCGTATCCGAAATCCACATAATAGATTTCAGGCACATACAAAAAATATTTTTTAGGTCGGAATGTGTAAAGGTCTACGAGGCCAAAAGACCCCTTTATGTATAATCTGCAATGTAGCAAGTACCAGCCAGTTTCGTCCCTTTGGTTTTTCTATTTGTTATTGTTGTATCTTTTGTTTTTATTTGATTGATATCTTGATATATTTACATAACACAAAATATATTTTGCCAAAGTATCTAAGATTTTTATAAAATATCCCTAGAACAGATTATTTTAAGATTTTAATTTTATTTTTATTTCGTTCAGATTCAAGCTGAAACTGAACTGGTAAAAGCCACTGCTGAAGTATCAAAGTCCATCCAAATACTAGAAGAAAAGACAAATACCTTTGAAAAGCAAAAACTGCACGATATTAAAGCTATTCTCTTAGATTTTATGTTTACGGAAATAGGGTACCACGCTAAATGTTTGGAGATTTTGACGAAAGGATATAATGAAGTTCAAGCTATAAACGAAGAGACAGATTTAGAGGTTTGTTTATATAACTGATGGATTTCCCTGTTACTTGATGGAAATTCATTTTATCTAACAATAAAACACTAAAAACTTTTGTTTTCAAAACTTCCACAAAATTTATTATAATTTATTATCACTACAGTTGTTTCGGCAGAGTCTCTTTCTCAAGTGATTGAAGTGATCTATCTTTGGCATGCGTTTACACTTTATAGTCTTTAACTAAATAAGTTGAAGAGGTCTGCCTGAAGCTGGTCATTCATTTTGGTCTGTATTTTTAAAGTAATTATTATTTTAATGGGAATAAGCGACAACTGAAATTTAAAATAACTTTATTGATGTTTCAATTTCCGCTTCGAAAATCGTTCTCAAAATACAAACAGTAATTTATAATTGTATTTTTTAATTTGCTAATTTCCATATACTCTACTTAGTAAAGATAGCTTAAATCCTTTATTTTCACTGTGAATAGTTTAAAATTGGTCATTAAAAGAATTATTATGGTCTAGAAAGTTGAAGTGCGTACATAGACTCTGTTTTTCTATTATTGAAAGCCCTTTTGTATTCTGCTATCCGTTTATTAAAAGTTCTACCAATTTGACTCATGTAAGTTTTTGAGTGGTCGCCACATTTAAGTTTGTATACATCACTGAGTAAGTGCTTTTTCTTTTGGCTCTTGTTCTTAATATATTTGCATAAATTGTTGTTTGTTCTGAAGGCTGGTGTTATTCCTTTCTTTTTTATGTGTTTGGTCATTTTTATTGATATCTTGCCTTTATATGTAATTGAGCAAAAGGTGCTGGATTTTTTCTTTGCTGGTGGAAATACTAATTTCATAGCTATCTCATGTAGTTTTTGACTTAAAATTTTATTTATTGTTTGTTAGTAGTACCTATTGTTTACTGATTTTCCTTAATAATATTCAATTTTTTCTCAAATTGATATGATTCGTATATACATATATATATATATATATATATATATATATATATATATATATATATACGAAAATGGTTGCGTTTCGATTTAATTTGAGTCTCTTACCACTCCCTAACACGTGTTTCTGGGTCTACCCGTCATCATCAAAGAGAGAGTTTGTAAGAAAATTAAAAAAAAATTAAATTGAAACGCAACTATTTTCGTATATTTATCGTCCTTACTCGACGCAATGAGTACAAGAATGATGGTAATTTATATGGGTAAATTGTTGATGCATATATATATATATATATATATATATATATATATATATATATATATATATATGTGTGTATATATACATATATATATATATATATATATATATATATATATATATATATATATATATATATATATATGTTTGTATATATATACATAAATTTTAATTATACCAAAATATTTAAGAATGTAAGAATATTCGTAAAAAATGACGGAACAATGGCAACACAAGGTGACAACTTAAACCCATTTCTGTTCAAATTTTATAAGGGACCAGTTAAAAGATGGAGTGAAAATAAAAAAAATTAATGGGTACAAAATAAAAAACACAAACATTACCATTATTTGCTACGCAGACTATGCTGTACTAATGACAAATAGTGAAGACCTACAGAGATTTATACATATTCGATCAGATTGCTACAGATTATAATGATGACATTAAGAAACAAAATGAAATACCTATCTAACTATGTATAAGACATGCAAAAAACGCTACGAGTGGATTAAGATACGTAACATAGCGTAATAAGCTTCTAGAATTGAAAACAAAACAGGCCCTAAAAGCAGCGGAAATAAAAAACATTAAAATTCATAGAGGAGAAAACTAGGTGGAACCATTATAGTTTATTCGTCTTCCGGGTTTGGACCGTGTCATTTGTGAGTGACCCAAAAGTGGGTTCATCTCGACGTTTCGCTACAATTGTATGTAGCTTCTTCAGGAGAACAAAAAAGAAAAAGAGACAAAAGACAGGAAGATGGGTAGTTAGCAACGGTAACTCAGTTACTCAACGCAACCAGAGGCGAATACTAACTACCAAGATGGGCATTTGGTCACAGTAACTCAACTACTCAACGCAGCCAGAGGTGAAAACCAAATGCCAGGACAGGAGTGTGCCGTTCGGCACACTCCGTGGCGCGAACGTCAAGAAGCGCGCGCTGGCCAATCATGTGGCAGCATCGTGGTAGCGGGACCGGACGGCGGCTCTAGACTGGGATTCCAGATGGGAGACAAGTAGTACCCTTCCTCTCGATTGATATTATGTGGATTTTTTCGGATCTCTAGAGATTCGCGGATTTTCCTGGAATAAAAGAAGGGGCTCTTAGAAATGAGTTTTTTCGAACAATATGGAATGACCGGTTTTTTGGCAGTGTTCTGCAACTGCAGTATGGGAGAAAAGACCTGATCGAATGCATCTTTGATGCTCTTGAATCCGAGTTTTGACGGAACGACCAGTTTCGCCAATATACACTTGTCCACATGAACAAGGAATAGAATAGACACCACAGGAAGATAGGGGCGGTAATGGGTCCTTAGGAGAGGGTAGATATTGTGAGATTTTCTTGGGTGGTCGAAAAGTAGTCCTGATACCTTCTTTGCGAAGAATTTTGCCAATCCTATCAGTGACACTTCGAATATACGGAAGAAAAGCCACAGGAGTATTACCCGAAGATTCTGAATTTGTCGTCCTAGGGTGTAAAGGGGGATGTAGATGTCGGTGTGTAATATTTTGAATTGTGGACTTGGAGTAACCGTTGGCGACAAGGGTTTTTTGCAGATGGCCAAGTTCTTCTCTAAGGTTGTCAGGTTCAGAAATCGAAATGGCCCGATGGATGAGAGAGTTGATCACAGAATTCTTTTGGGCAGGATGGTGGTGTGATGAAGCATGTAGGTAACGATTCGTGTGAGTCTCATTACCGCCCCTATCTTCCTGTGGTGTCTATTCTATTCCTTGTTCATGTGGACAAGTGTATATTGGCGAAACTGGTCGTTCCGTCAAAACTCGGATTCAAGAGCATCAAAGATGCATTCGATCAGGTCTTTTCTCCCATTCTGCAGTTGCAGAACACTGCCAAAAAACCGGTCATTCCATATTGTTCGAAAAAACTCATTTCTAAGAGCCCCTTCTTTTATTCCAGGAAAATCCGCGAATCTCTAGAGATCCGAAAAAATCCACATAATATCAATCGAGAGGAAGGGTACTACTTGTCTCCCATCTGGAATCCCAGTCTAGAGCCGCCGTCCGGTCCCGCTACCACGATGCTGCCACATGATTGGCCAGCGCGCGCTTCTTGACGTTCGCGCCACGGAGTGTGCCGATACGTCCCGACACGACAGGTCACCGCGACTATAAATAGAGCGGTAGCGGAGTAATCGTCGGATTCACTCCCTGCCTCTCGACGCGTTAGTGTTCTGAGCTGTTGGACGTGAATCCCTGTCCTGGCATTTGGTTTTCACCTCTGGCTGCGTTGAGTAGTTGAGTTACTGTGACCAAATGCCCATCTTGGTAGTTAGTATTCGCCTCTGGTTGCGTTGAGTAACTGAGTTACCGTTGCTAACTACCCATCTTCCTGTCTTTTGTCTCTTTTTCTTTTTTGTTCTCCTGAAGAAGCTACATACAATTGTAGCGAAACGTCGAGATGAACCCACTTTTGGGTCACTCACAAATGACACGGTCCAAACCCGGAAGACGAATAAACTATAATTCTGACTCTGGCCGTGGAAGCCTACGATTTCATTAGGTGGAACCGTTGATTATAAACCACCCACTTTATAATCAATGGTGGAACCGAACAAGAAACGATGATAAGACAACAATACAATATTCAAGACATATTACGATATGAAGAGAACAAAAAAGGAATTAAAAGAGACATGTAACGAGAATGGAAGACAATAGTATAATCATGATTATGAGAGCAGAGAACCAGCAGGAAAGAGACTACCAAAAAGACCACTAAAGATACGAAAAGATATCTGCTTATTGGAAACGCAAATACTATTAAACACTCCAGTAAACACAGTATTTATTTAACGTAAGAAGTTTAGAAATATTTAATATCTAAGAAATAATTTGGAGGTGAAAATTATTCTAAAGAAATAATATTAAGAACATTATATTTACTTATGTACTAAGTCTTATTATTTTTTATATGTATTATGTTTTATACTTATCTGGTATAATCTATACAGTTAATTTTGATATGATAACATAATAAGGTAAACAAATATGTAAAATATAAATGTTAAATATGTTTATTGAAACAAAAATCAACAAACTGTAGTATTTATAACACTTGACGAAAAATATTTTTAAGTATTTTTTATCTCGGAAATGTTTTTTTATCTACTACATGATGAATACGAATTAAAATGTGTTGTTATATTATTGACAACACGCTTGGAAAATATTACACAAATTAAATTTTTGTTGTGAGAAGCAAAATCGGTAATCGGTGCTAATCGACAAGGAAGTAATACATTACAGATGCTGGAATTAAGTATAAAATATTCTCAAAAATATAGGTATGAGGAAAGGCAAATATATTTATTATCAAGATGAAATGACATTATTATCTAGATTATTCTAGATGAAGGACATTGAATTAAAAAATATTTCAGGAGAAAAGTAATCAAATCCATAGTAAAACTTTCGATAAAATATCGATGTCGCTAAAAATGTCTGTCTAATAATAACGCATATTACATGCGATAAAGAGTTCGTTGAATTTGATTTACAAGATTTTAAATCGACATCAATAAAAACTACATTGAAAAAATAACTACGCATGTCTTTAAATAATATTTTATAGTTTAAAAAATGCTATAATCGTTACGGATAATGCAATTTATCATTCGCAATTGATATAAAAATAATCCATATTCGATGCTAAGCTATCGTAGTATACGGACTTGTTTTTCGATACTTTGCAAATTGAGTTAAAAAGTAACGAAAAGTTAATTAGTCTTTTACATACTTGTTTTTATAAGCTAGCTATTTATCAAAAACAAATAGTACGGGAGGTTATAACGAAAATGATTTGATTATCCGATGAAAATTAAAAATGAAAATGGTCCATGAATAAGTGGTATGTTTAACTTAAATTTTTAACAACAAAATAACATGCAACAAATGTATTCAATCTATCCATACCAATTAATAATAATCACATTCTATCAACTGAAAACAAACCTATAAACAATAAAGAAGATTCAGTCCACTATACCAATGCGTAAGTATCAATCAGTGACGATAACCCCATCGATGATGATATACCTACAACCAAAGAACATCCCCAGCAAGACTTTACTAAAAAAAAAGAAAACGTAGTAAAGAAACAACACATAAAGAATATAAAGTCAAAACTTCAAACAAATATCAATATATTCCAATAGAGTAGAATCAAAAAAGCGATAACACAAAAACTAAAGACCCTAAACCTCCAATTTTTATATATGTAGTCACTAACTAATAGGCCATATTTGATAATCTTGCATAAATAACAGAAGAAGAAACTTACCGCACAAGCATAGTTCATCATATTTACCAATAAAAAAAGAAAGAGTATATCGAGTAGTTATACGCGTCACGATCACTCTGTTCCAGCCGAATTATTTAAACTAGAATTGGAGAAAAAAGATCAAGGTCAGAAATGTTATTAATATTAGACATGAAGTGCCTAAAGAACCTTTGTCTCTATTTTTCATAGATATTGAACCACAGAAAAATATTCTATATCGAATTACTGAATTATACGAGACTTCTAGTTGAACCACCTAGGAAAACCACCACTTAAAACTTTGCAAAAAAAAAACTCAATAACACGCCAGTTATCTGTGCTTTGTGTCATGGAAATCATCCTTCTAACTATAATGGATGTAGGTATAGTATACAAAGATCTGCACAAAAAGCCAAAACACAAGACAGCCAAACAGAAATATAGAAAGCCACATAAAAACAATTTGGCTAATATTAATCCTTTGAACTTTATTAATCAACAATCAGCAAGTTCAGGACAACATCTTCAAAATACATAGAACAAGAATGTACTCTCAAGTAATACGTGGAACTACCCAAGAAATTTACATCAACATGGAAAGCCAACTTAATATCTATCTTACAGAGTTTAAGAATACGTTTTCACAACTCATAAACCAGAATAGCATGATACTGTAGCGAGATTAAATAAAACGAGTGGTTCGAATTTATATAAATATATTTATTTATAAGTTTACAGTTCGATAGTATCTTTACAACTCAACTCACTCCTAACATCCTTACATATATATACCAATAAGTATTATTCTCGAATCTTCTGGGGTAGTCCCACCTCTAATTCGTTGTTTGACAAATTAATTTCTACAGCGCTTGATACATCGCGAAGGTTCTCGATGCCATTTCGAGATGCAACCGTTACATAGGCCATGCCGAAAGCATGTTCGTAACAATACTAAAAATGCGAAAGTAACTAATGAATTATTAACGCAATGAAACAGGCATCCAGAATCGCTTCCTGGAACTTTAACGGGCTAAGGAAACATGTGCAAGAAGTAAAATTATTTTTGGTAACAAATAAAATTGATATTTTGATATACTGATATTTCAAAAAGAGATGCCACTAACAGAATAATTGTAAATATCCAACAATATAGAATATACTATACATCCACCCAGAACAAGGTGTTCACTCCGGGACAGCAATTTACAACAAAATAGAAGTACAACTAAGTGAAACACAATTTGGTTTCAGAAACAACCTTGGAACCAGAGAAGCACTCTTCAGTTTGCAGGTTATCGTTCAAAGACATAAGGATATCGAACAATCGGTATATATGTGTTTTATCGACTTCGAAAAGGCCTTTGACCGAGTAAACCATGACAAACTTATAGGTGTCTTGCAACAGGTGGAAATTGGACATAACACGACGGAAGCAGTGTATCGCCTCTACTTTTTAATATCTACTCAGAATTTATTTTCAAAGAAGCCTTAGTTGACGATACTGGCATTAAAATCAACGGAATTAATGTCAACAATCTCAGAGATTCAGACGACACGGTACTTATTGCCTCCAATGAGAAAGACCTGCAACGACTTAAACAGGGTAACCGAAGCATGTGATGAATATTGGCTAAAACTTAATACTTCTAAGACAAAACTTATGGTTGTCAGCAAAACGGAGTTACAACCAACGAACATCAGAGCGTATGGAATAGAGTTAGAAAGTGTCCACAATATTACCTATTTGGGCGCAAACGTTAACGATAACTGGGATATAAATAAAGATATAAGAATACGCATTGAAAAAGCCCGAGCCACCTTCTATAAATTAAAGAAAGTTCTAATTAATAGAGATATTACGTTAAACCTTAAAATCAGATTAATACGCTGCTACATATTCTCCACATTGCTGTATGGTATGGAGAGCTGGACCCTTACAGAAACATTATAACATAATACAGGGTAAGATCGCCGGAAGGAGAGGCCCAGGCCGAAGAAGAACATCCTGGCTCCGAAATCTCCGAATTGGTAGAACATGCAGGAAGTTTAAAATAAGAAATAATCTTCCACTACAAATGAAACAGATTTAACATTCACTCGTTAACTTTTGCGTTAAAAATATTAATATTTAATAAAATCTTCGAAGTAATACACATGGAGTCGAATTCTTTAAATTAAATCTGTTGAGAGTTAAAGAGTGTTGACTGTTACGTGTTGATCCATGTATTCTAAAGATTAGGTACATGTAATAAAGTCTCGTTTAATAAATTTCTGTAACAATTTAACGTGATTTTCTTCTTATTTGGATGTTCGCAACGAAATTTATTTACATTCTTTCAGTTTCTGAAGTGTGGTCAACCAGCTAAAAATATACATTGTAGGGAAACATTAAAAAAATATATTGTAAATAGATTGTGAAAATCTTTAAACACCTACGGATTAGATATTATTCATTGTCGTTGAAACTAATTTACTAATTAAAGTACCACTTACTTATTGCATAAATTACTACTAAAACACGCTTTATGTAGAAAATATAATTTTACATGGAATATGTATGGGTATTGTACACACGAAATTGAACAAGGAATAAGATTAGCACAGACCAGATTAGCGACGGGGCCGGATGAAATACCGAGTGAAATAATAAAGCTTTTTGAAAGTTCAGGTAAAAGATCTCCCCTTCATCTTTTTAATAAAATTTATGAAACTGGCTAAGTACCAACGGCTTGCTGTTGTCGGCTTTTGTGACGATACCTAAAAAAGCAAATGCGAAAGATATAGTAACTACCGAACCATCAGCTTGATGAGACTTGTTTTAAAAATATTTCTTCGGATTTTGCAGTCAAGGATGTACCAAAAAATAGAAGAACAACATAGTGATACGCAGTTTGGGTTTCGCAATAACCTTGGAACCATAGAAGCAATATTTAATATTCAGATTACGGTACAGATATGCCGATCATCCAGGTTATATGTGTTTTATTGACCTTAAGAAGGCCTTTGATCGAGTAAACATATTGAAATGATAGCCATTCTTCAGCAGCAGGTATTGATGATAAAGATCTACGTATAATTAAAAATCTTTACCTGTACCTAAAAGCAAGCACAAACAAAGTGAAGGATACCTCCTCGGAACCAGGAACCTCAGACACGCGGCAACCGACGACGGTTGCTGAGACAGACACCCCTGGTCCCACAGCAGGGAGAAGATCATCAGATGATGGTCGACGAACTCTGCGGAGGAGGTTCCGAAACAACTGAAGCTGACCCCTCCTCAAACGAGGAGGAAATGGACACCTAAAAAGAACCGAAACGATACCTAAGCCATGGGCAAGGACGTCTAAAAAAATAAGGTTACTATTATTCAATGCAACCTCCAACACAAAAAGGTGGCAACGGCGACACTATGTCGCCGCCTGGATGTAACGGAGGATACAATAGCACTAATCCAAGAACCTTGGATAAATAAGACTTTTGTGACGATACTTAAAAAAGCAAATGCGAAAGATATAGTAACTACCGAACCATCAGCTTGATGAGACTTGTTTTAAAAATATTTCTTCGGATTTTGCAGTCAAGGATGTACCAAAAAATAGAAGAACAACATGGTGATACGCAGTTTGGGTTTCGCAATAACCTTGGAACCATCAAAGCAATATTTAATATTCAGGTTATGGTACAGATATGCAGAGATGTCGTTCATCCAGGTTATATGTGTTTTATTGACCTTAAGAAGGCCTTTGATCGAGTAAACATATTGAAATGATAGCCATTCTTCAGCAGCAGGTATTGATGATAAAGATCTACGTATAATTAAAAATCTTTACTGATATCAACGTGCAAACGTCAGGATTGGCCAGGATATTTCTGAAGAAGAGCTTTAAATACGAAGAGGAGTAAAGCAGGGGCTGCATTTTTTCTCCACTAATATTTAACATGTATTCGGAGTTCGTTTTTAATAATCCATTGGATAGTGTTCAATGTGGTATCAAAATTAATGGTACCAATATTGATAATTTGAGGTACGCGGATGACACGGTGTTAATTGCAAATAGTTACGAAGAACTTCAACATCTAATTAATAGGATTACCACAACGTGTGATGAATATGAATTGAAGCTAAACACCACAAATACAAAGGTGATGGTTGTCAGTAAAACGCCAATACAACCAGAAATAGTAACAGCTTATGAAGAACAACTAGAGAGAACCAACAGTATCACTTATATTTGGCTGTAATCTAAATTTGAACTGGAACATGAGCAAAGAAATTAGAATACATATAGAGAAGGTTAAATCTACATTTTTTTATCTTATAAGAAGAAAATGTGGATTATATGAAAATTATGTGGATGTGTATACTTGAGACTAAAAATTAGATTTGTAAGATGTTATGGTTCTCTATTGTTTTATATGGTGTAGAAGGTTGGACTTTAACGGATACAGTCGGTCTTAACTCCATCTAACCACCCAATTTGCGATCGGCCTCTGCTTATCTTTCCTCTAGGAGTTCCTGTCGTTATTTTTTTAGCAATCGTATTGTCTAGCATTCGCATTATGTGTCCAGCCCATCTAAGTCACTGGGTTTTAATTAACGTTATGACATCTGATTAATTAAAGAGTTCGTATAATTTGAAATTATATCTTTTGTGACACTACACTTGATCGTTTATAGCTTCAAATATTTTGCACGAGTATTTTACGCTCGAATATTCCCAATAGTTTTTCATCCTTTTGCGTCAGAGTCCATGTTTCCGCTCCATATATGAAAACTGGCCTCAGCAGAGTTTTTATATAATAATTTTAGTTCTTTGGGTATTTCTTGAGTTGTATTATTTTTGGAGTCCATACTATGCCCTATTTGTAAGGTTAATTGGTCTTTTAATTACTTTGCTTCTTTGTTGGTAGTAGTCACTAGCGACTCAACACTCGCTGTCATGTACGTGTGTATGTGAAGCTGTCAACACGTTCAAACATATGAATTCAAACTACTGTTTCCCGTTCCTCATTTGTTATAGGATCCTTCGTTGATGACTAGACCGACCTGTTTCGCCGCTTTTTCCAATTCTAGAAAATATTGCTCAAAATCTCGCATGATGCGCCCTATTATGTCAATGTCATCAGCGTATGCTAAGATTTGTATCAATCTATTGTAAATGGTACCGCTGTCTAATTCGTCTGTCTTGGACTGCCTTTTCCAAGGCAATGTTAAATAGGAGGCAAGCCAGGGCATCCCCTTGTCTGAGTCTATCCTTTATCTCAAATTATCGAGAATTCTTTCCCTGTATACTAACACTAGTTTTTAAGTTAGACATTGATATTCTCGTTAATCGGATAAATTTTTCTCAATGGCATTGATTGGTATAGTACTGTTCTCTTTGACATTCTCGTATACGACTTTAAAATAGACGAATAGGTGATGAGTTTTAATGTTAAATTCCAATTTTTTCTCGAGGATCTGTCTTATTGAATGAATCTGGTCAATTGTTGATTTTTCTGGTATTTTCCAACTATGCCAACTGTGTAAACTTGTAGTCTTTCGTAGAGATTATTTGCTGGTATTTTGTAACCACTTGTAAACAGGATTATACTTCTGTAGTCATACTGGAGCTGATCGCATTTTTTATTTAACGGGCATATCACGCCTTGAGACCATTCACAGGGCATGGTCTCATTTTACTAGACAAGAAGTAAAAGTTAATGCATTGCTTGTAGCAGGAGGTCGCCACCATTCTTGTAGAGCTCACTACAAATTGGATAAGTTAATGTAGCTTTATTCTTTTTAAGATTTTTAATGGCTTGGGCAACCTCTTCAGTGGTAGGAGGTCTTTTTTTTGTGTTTAATAGATTCCAATCATTTTGATCTGCTACGGTGTTTCTTCGATATAATGGCCGTTAAATTTCGAAAAATTCAACCCATCGGTTTAAGATTGAGGTCGTATCACTTAGGATATTTCCTTCTCCATCCTTACAGCTCCCTATTCTTGGCTTAAACTCGTTACTCATTTTGTTTACATTTCTGTAGAACTTTCGACTTTCGTTTTTATTTCTTAGCCATTCTATGTTTTCTAACTGCTTTTCTTCAAATGGCCTTTTTTTTCTTCTGTGTAATCTTTTTTCTTCATTTCTTAGGGTCTGGTATTCCTCCTTTGCTCTTAGCGTCTAGCTTGATTTGTCTTTAGGTATGCCCTATTTTTGTTATCTGTTTTGTTATCTTTTGTTGCTTCCTAGCACTCATCGTCAAACAATTCGTTTTGTCTAACTGGTTTGATTTTCCCCAAAATTTTCGATGCTTTCTCAGTTATTATATTTCTACATTTTGTCCACAATTCCTCCACATTTTCTTCCGCTTCCAGGCTCTCTATTTCCTCATCCATTTGTCTCTTATACTCTCTCGCAATTATCAACATTAATTATTTTTTGTTTCATATGTTTATCCTTCTTTAGGTTGTGGTCACTATCTCACTATCTATGTTTGGAACTCTGACATCCATGAGGTCGGAAGAATGCCTTGCATCTATTAGGATGTAATCTATCTGGTTAACGGTTTCGTTGTCAGGTGATTTCCATGTTTTGTTGTGTATTATTTTGTGGGGAAATCTTGTCTCTCCTACTATCATGTTTTTGGTGCCTGCAAAGTTTATTTTTCTCAACCCGTTATTATTTGACTCTTCATGCAAGCTCTCACATCTTATAGTTGACTGGAAAAGCTCTATTGCTCTATGCCAATGTTTGCATTTAAGTCCCCAGCAATTATTTTCACGTCATGACGTGGACATCGATCATATTCCTTATCTAAAGTATCGTAAAATTCATCTTTTTGGTCGTCTTACTTTTCTTCCATGGGTGCGTGTACACTAGGTAAGCTATACATAAAAATAAGCTATATATAAAAATTTCCGCGGTCACGTAAATGAAAATTACTCGGAAAGAACCATGTTGAAAATTTATTTCGCACCCATTTTGGAGCCATTATAAAAGAGGAATATGGTTCTGTTCGAGTTCGTGGTCTCTATCTGCCTACTCCATTTACTTGTGACTTACTAGTATCTTGTTCTCCAAAAATACGACAACCGTCAAAGGGCACTGAGATCTCAAGAATTTTTGACAAAGGATGAGGCCTCTTCGGCTAAAGGTGGTTCACTACATTTCATTGATCTTCTAGTTCCCGTAATAGCTGTTATCTACATACAACATTTCGAAACAACAGCCCTGTCCTCATAAAATTTCAAACTCACCTGCTGGTTACGGTACGTTAATGACACCTTTGTCATTTGACCCGATGGTAAAGCAATATATTAAGTCTCTTCCTCTCCCACCTGAATGAAATCCATTCCAGTATTCAATTCACGATTAAAGTTGAGTCTGAAACATCTTTGCCAAACACTCACCTCACAGTTTTTTCTATTCCGTGTATCGGAAACCCACCCATACAACCGTTATCTCAATGCCCAGTTCCATCATCACCCCGCTCAACTCAGTTCACATATCAACACTCTTATTTCCTGTTCCATAAGACTTCAGATCACAAATCATGCGAAATCAATTTAATAAGGCAAACACTCTTACAAAACGGTTACCAACAAAACCCAAATCAATAGGAGCATTCAAAAACATATATACCCCATTTCATTCGAAAAAACAAACCTTGCTACCCGACCAAAATCTTTCTACCTTTTATCAAATGTGTCACTGACAAAATCAGTAGAACTTTTAACGCTCTAAACATTAAAACCATCTTCACTACTAACTCCAAGTTGTCAAATCTCGTCAGATCCGTAAAAGACCAAATATCTAATTAAGATCATATTATCTACGAGATACCTTGTTTTAGTTGCCCACGAACATACATAGAACAGTCAAACCAACGAATTTGTACTACTTCAGTTCCAGGCTAACATCATATTCTCACAGGTCACAAAATAGATTTCGAAAAAGCAAAAACCATCGCTTCTATCTGCTCCTCAAAATCGAGAATTATCCGTGGAGCCATCGAAATTGAAAAACGCCCTAAATGCCGCTAAAAAACTGCCTGCAACGTGGCGACTGCTACTTGAGCGACCCCCGCTCTATCCGATCCCGTTCAGACCGTTTCCTCGCATACCGTTCCCGCGCATACTGAGGATATAAAAGCAGCTACACAGAGTAAGACCGCTTGTCACTCGACACTGAGGAGTAGACAGATTCCGACCTTAGTGCCATTTGTGGGTTCTCGTATTTCTGAAGAACAAGATATTGGTACGTCACGAGTCAGGAGAGTATGCAGATTATGACCCCGAACTTGAACGGAACCATATCCCTCTTGATAAAGACTCCAAAATGAGTGCCGAAACGTCGAGTGTTAAATTCTCAACGCGTTCACGAGAACTTAGTAATTTTCATTTAACTGACCGTGAAAATATTTCCGAACATATATATATATATATATATATATATATATATATATATATATATATATATATATATATATTATTCTTGGATTAGGTTAAATAAATTATATTACATGTGGAACTAGATTTTCCATAGAAATCAAAACGTTTCGGCAGGAAACCCTTGCCTTGGTCAAGATTCTAAAATGTACAAAATTAAGAATAAACAGTTATTGTAAAATATTAGTATACTTTCTCTATAACGAACACGGTTATTACGAGGTTTCGCCTATAACGAAGTACATTAGATATCCCGTGAAATTTCTATTGAACTATCTCCCTCTATAGCGAGTCAAATTAGGTTATAACGAGAGAAAATAAGATCGAAAAACGTGTTTTTTGCGTTTTTGGTCCGGCCGTGGCTATAAATAAAGACTCATGATAGATTCTTCTAAGTATTCTAGAACCAGTTGAGCAATGACACTAGAACTTGCACTCATTGCACATCCATCCATTTGTTGGTATATTTCGTGCTTATTATAAAAAGTATGTTAAGTTTAATGTTAACTCTACAGATGATTGGAATTCTTGCAATGGCATGTTAGTGTACTCTTTTATGTCATTCCACTTCTTTTTAATGATGTCAGTCGCAAGTTTTATTGGGATGTTAGTGTATAGTGAAATGACATCTAAAGATATTAATTTATAGTTATTTGGTACGTGAATGTTTTTAATGTTGGAAATATGGTCATTGGAATCTTTAATATGTGTAAGGATTTTTATTTGTGACATTGGAAATAATGTTTTTTAAGAACTTTGAAAGATTTTCGAAGGGTAATTGAATGCAGGAAACGATAGCAGAAAGAGCCTCTTTCTGCTCGTGAAATGTGACTGAAATCAAGCCTGCAGCGACGACTGTTTTAACATGTCGTCCTTAATTTTGTTTTTACCTTTTAACGTATTTAGAAATTTTAAAGTGTGTTTTTTTTTAACAGTAATTTTTAAAGTGTAATTGCAACTTCAGTATATCATGTTATTTAACGTTGTTGTTTGTTTCTGCCACGAATCTTACATTCGGACCTTGATAAAGGTGGCAAAAAACCACCGAAAGCTTGGATTCAGAATAAATAGTACGCCTTAGCAAAGCTCTGTTTTTATTGACTACTACACCCAAAAGAAAAGAGTATTTACATATATTTTTTCCAAACTAGTCAAAAATTTTGGACTACTTTTTCTTATATATACATATATATATATATATATATATATATATATATATATATATATATATATATATATATATATATATATATATATATATATAATATATATATATATATGTTATATATATATATATATATATATATATATATATATATATATATATATATATATATATATATATTATATATATATATATATAAATATATTATATATATTATATATATATATATATATAATATAATATATATATATATATATAATATATATATATATATATATATATATATATATATATATATATATATATATATATATATATATGGCGCAACAGTACAATTCGTCAAACATTTCGTGTATGAATCGATATCATTAGGGATCTTATAATGTTATTTCAACATAACCGTTGCTTCATCATGGATCAGAGATCCGGGAAAGATACAAATTCATACACAGACGTTCGGCGAATATCTCTAATTGTTTCCCACAAGTCTTGGTAACTACGCTTAGTTATAATATCCTTGGTAATATTCTTCGCTTGGTCTTATTGGATTGCTCTTCATATCTATGATCTACCATATATATTAATAGGTGTTGAAAATTTCTAAAGGCTAGAAAGCTCAAATTGTTCGTTTACATTCTGCTTTGGTAAGTCATAAACTAGAAAAATAAATTTAATAATCTATTTAATTAGGTTTCTTATTGTCTACATTTTTAAACTAAAAATGTCAAACTTGCTTAATTTGCACCTATTGTTGTTTTAATTGTATGCTAAATCAGATCTGACCCGGAAATATTGAAGTAAGAAATAGCGAAACTGTAGCGTTATCTATAATTAGAAACAGAGTTTACTTCTTAGTTAAACAAATTCAATTTTCGCTGCTCCTTCAATGTCCAAAACTTATATTCAATTTAGTTCAAAAGATATATTATTTAAAAATAGTAATTTAAAATTGGTATTATTTGCTGTTTAGGACTTTCAAAGTATGAGAGGACGTTTACAGTCGGTAATCTACACCAAACATCACAAACAACTCACTTCTAATAAGTTACTTACTTTTTAGGAATTTAAAAAGTCCCTACGAATTCCGAATCAAATCCAAGAAAAAACATTTGCGAAAAGCTCAATATTTAGATCAACGGGATCGTTAGGTTCTTTAGGCGCTCTGTTTTCTTCGAATCAGAATAGAAAGGCGCCGGGTATTCCGAATGCTGGTGATAAGATGTACAAAAGTGAAGAAACGTTGGATTCCATTAAACATAGTATTTCAGACAGTGAGGATGAATCCGATAGCAAAAGTGTCGACACTTTGAGTAGTTCTAGTGAGGAGAAGCAGTCCCCTACTGTTGTACGAGTTAGGAAATAAACATTAGATAAGATTTACTTTATAGTCACGTGTGAGTTTTTGTATTTTACGATTTTATAAATAAAACAATTAACATACCCCATTTCCATACCAATATTATAGTTTGAACATATTATTTATTTAAATTTATTCGGTTATTAATTATTGGAAAAGCAAAAAAATCTTTGGGATTTAAAATTGCATTGTGGCGAGAATGGTCTAATAATCCGACATTTTGTTGTGTCAACAATTCGATTCTCTCGAGAGCTCTGTGCTCTGTCCATTGTTTTAGTGGATGATGATTCATAGTTTGTGTAACGATAAGACTACCAAAGAGAATTGAAATACTATTATAAAATTAATACCCCAATCAACCATGGGAGCTTATCGTCTAGGCTTCGCCTAGCTCAGTCTCTTAAGTGTGAATTCGCCTTGTCTTAAACTATGAATTAAGCAATGAACCCTTAGCTGGTAGAAAATAAAACAATGATTTAACTAATCATTATTATTTAACACATAAAAAATAATATTTAACTAGCAAAAACAACCCTGCCTAATGCTTTGCATTAAATAAATTTAAACGATACTTGTGGCATCGATGGACTGTTTGCTTCTAAATATGTGTGGCCTGCAGATTATGTGGGCAGGTCCTGTTGCCGGCTCCAAAGCATGTGAGTAGGTCTTGAAGACAGCTGTTTAGGCCCGCGGCACTCCATAAAGTATTTTCAATAAAATGTTCCAGAAACATCCCATAAAATCTTCAATAAATATCCCATAAACTAGAATATTAAATAGCCTGTGTTAGGGAAACATCAAAGGATGTTTAATTTATTATTATTATATTATTATTTATTATTATCAATTATTTTACAAAATTTAAATTAAAATTTGCTAAATTCTGTTAGATTCCTACATGCATAGAATTGAAAACGTGGCTTTAAAAGTAGTGAGGTTACGAATATTACTCAACCCAAGAGAATTCTGCAGACGGTAAAATGAACCTTATAATAATGTTGCCTTCTTTTATAAATTTTATTTACAGACAAAAAAACAATATCCCACCACAATCAGAAAAGTTGATTGACAGACAGTGGGGAGACTAAAATGAAGTTTAGAACAGATGTCATAGGACGTATGCCTATGATGGAATTAGCTCTTCTGTCGACACCGAACAGAATATTTACTAGCGGATAGAAAAAGAGAGGGCGAATATTTATTCTACTGGACAGAAAGAGAGAGAAAAGAAAGAGAGGAGAGGGAAAAATAATAAAAAAGAAACTGAAGGTAAAGAAATTAATAAAGAAATTAAAATAAAATAATTATTTAAATATAAATTAATAAAGATGTGACGTTTATAACATTACATTTGTTTTACGAATCTCATCGATGTCTTGCGGTAAATAAATTATTGTATATCAATTAATCTACAACCTTTTTGGTGATACACCAACGACTTATCATTTACGATGTTGCACACGTTTTTTGAGTTTCCTGCGTTAAAGATTTTTATACGTGTTCTCTGGTTGAAGCGCTGTACTGTTTTTTGATATCAATTCACACCAAAAATATTGTTCACCAAAAAGCTTTCATGGCGGATCCAGTAAAGTAGGGATTACAAGAATCCAGCTTTCATTTTAGTTTTTGTTAGATTAATTCATAGCACCAGTTGCCTTTGTGACGTTTGGGAACACGATCGAAAGTTTTGGAGAAGTCTAAGTAGACTATATCAATAGGATGCCGATTGTTTAAAGACGAGGGCCAACCGTTTGCACAATGAAGTAAGTTTGTGATCGTTGAACAACCCTCGATAAAGCAGCGGTTTTGGTTAAGGATGACATTTTCTTGAAGGTGAAACTCAGACATAGCTTCAAAAATAATGGATGCCATGACCTCGCCAACAATATCAACTAGGCCGATTGGGGGATAATTATTACAATCAAATTTATTGCCTTTCTTGAAAATAGGAATAACCGAAGTTAATTTCCAGAATGGAGGGAGGTAACCTTGATTAACAGAGGCATTCGTTATGAGAGATATAGGCGTGGCTACAGATAGTGCACATTATTTAAGAAAAAAAGAGGTTAGTCCGTCCAATCCAGGTAAATGAATTTATTGCGTAGTTTCCGTAAATGATATGTAATTGCTTTCGGTGTGAGATGTTTTCCAGAATTGTATGCAGGCGTGGACACATTATTTGAGGAATGGTATCGTTAGGTTTATCTGTAAAAACCTGAGAAAAAAATACCGATAAACATTCCTAGGATTCTTTATTCGAAAAACATAAAAATCCGTCAGCTTTTTGAAGTAATATAATGTAAAGTACCTACCGATATTCTTTTTATTATTACAACTTGCAATGATACAGTGGACGAGAAAATCAAGGGAACCAGAGAGTTTATATATTCGCCGAAACTTCCTCCTATGTTGAATTAAGCGTGAGCTGAGAGGTTAGTCCAAGGTTTTAATTTATTTTTGTATAGTTGCCATTCAGTTGTATGATCAAAAATAGTTGTAATAGCAGTATGAAGAAAACAGTCCCACACTGACGATGGATCTGAGCCATTAAAAAAATTGATTGCCAGACTAGCTGGGAAAAACAGAGTTAAGATTTAAGAAATCAGTAGTGGCATGTTACCAAAATATTTTTACAAAACAATGTTAAGCTAAATTGAACGTGAGCTGTAATAATCGAGTGGCACACTTCAGCTGTGTAAATTAATTAATCGTCATTTGTGAAAGTTAAATCTAACATTAAAGGATGATTTTTGGCTCTAAACCTTGTAGGTTCAGTTATATTAAATTTGAGTTCATGGTAAAAATTTGAAATAATGGGCCAACTAATTTCTGAAAAATTGAAATCTCGGACAACACTCAGATTTTCAAGAGATGACAAAGTTTATCAATAAGGATCTTGTTCTGAGTAAGGGCTGTATCCAGAGGTCGTTATATGCAAACTATATTATATTTAAATGAGATATTAGTAATAAATAAGTGCATCATGTCTATACCAGGAAGAGCTATTTTTTATTAGCGATGGAAAAAGTAATAGTAAGGACGCCAAATAAGGCCATGTTCAGGTATAAATGTCTGTAATATTTTATTCAACAACATTATGTGCAAAAATGTCTTAAATACACATTGTTTAACATGTTACCGAATTTAAGGATAAAATAATAAATAAATATTAAATTGTAACATTGAGTAAAAACTTGCAGTGTCTCATTTTTTTGCAGCCTTTTTACCAGTTGGTTCAATTTCTGGTTCGGTTACACAATTTTCTTAAAAATCTTTGGCGATTGCTTCAATGTCTCGTTGTGTCAAACAACTAGGGACAAAGGCAGTATTCGGAATAGTATTTAGATTTAATGGCCATATGCTAGTTGCTTCTAATCTAGAACAAATATTTTTTTTGTGTTATTGTATTTTTCCACACCGGCGTAAATATTTGCCCAAATTTTGCTCGGTTGATGGTACGTTTGTTATAATGGTTCACTCAAAAAATTTTAACACCTCTTCATCTAAGTAATATTCGAAACTCCAGAAGACTACTTTATTAAGTGGTTAAAGTTCATGGGTGGTGTTGGGCAGTAGACAAAACAGAGTTACATCTTTTTTCATTGCAGCTTCTACAATTCGTATGTCTAAATGAGATGAAGCTCCATCAAAAATTAAAAGGGCTGGTCCAGGATTTTTAAATCGGCAGAAGTGATCTAACTACTCTATAAATGCTTCTGCTATCATTATAATTTTTGTTTCAGCTTGAAGATTATAACACAATTCTGGCTTAAATATCTGGCAAGTGGAGGAATGCTGTTGCCTATGCCTTCCCACATGCCACGATTGTTACATTTTAGCCGTGCTCTGGTGCGACGATATGCAATCTTTTAGCACCTTTACTAGCCAATACAGTTTGTTGGTGATGTAGTGTAAGCTGGCATCCTTTTTCGTCCATGTAAATTTGAGCAGGTTTCGCTGCGAAGTCTTTCTCATTTAAAATATGACGAAGTTTTCTGAAGTAGTCATTAATAACTGTACGATTCAATTTTTGGGTTCTGGCTAAGTTGAGTTTTTGAGCACGACGCTTTGCAATGTCAGGATGTCTTGAAAAAATCAATTTTATCTATTTTTCCCATTATCTCCTTTCTAACCGAGAATGGATACCTTATTCCTGCCTCTTTACCAAAAGCATACACGTTGTTCGTAATATTTTGGGGGTTAATTGGATACCCACATCACACAATCTTTCTATACGCCTAACCAATTCATCTTCTTGAGGATTTCTGAGAACTGGAGGCTGCCCAAGTCGGTTTTGTGAACTGCCACTAGCTAGATGATTACGTAACATACGCCGAGGAATACTAAATGTAAGTGCTGCCTTATTAATAACCATGCCATTTCGTACGGCATTCATCGCAGCTTCAATGACCTTTTTGGACCACTGTTCCCTTTTCCTGGGGGACATACCTGCAAACATAAAATATTTTAAATGATTGTGTAAGTAAATTGTTTATAATGCCAACCAACTCTTAATGAGGCCAGTCAATTGGCCTCATTGGGGTACTACCTACTTCTTTATTTAACATCAAAGAACAGTAATAACAAGCAATATAGTGAAAAACAGTACCATTTCGTAAAAGAGTATTCATTTGCTATTGCTTTACAAAGAAAACACAAGTGGTACATATTATTTAAGTAACTTTATAACTTACCTAAAATTTATTACCGAACTTCGGCACCGTAACAAACACTTGTCTATTACAGTGACATCTAGTATATAATATCTATATTTAAGAAAATATTTACAATTGGCCTTATTTAGCGCCAGTACCTTACCCAATTTGATTAGCTAATTAAATGCATACTCCTCCTCCTCGGTGAGTATCTCTGTCTCTACGAAAGATAGTAAAATTGCTAAAGTTTATAATAATATCGGCGATAGAAGAATTTTAAACCAAGTTTCTGTTAGAAAAATAATATGAAGTTTTAAAAATTGACTTGTATATATAAATTCATTAAATTTAGACATAAGCGAGTTTATATTCGTATACATAAGAAGCCAATCTGTAAATTTATGTGCAAGAGAATTATTAACGAAATTTTATTATCTTTGGACAGCCATTCAAATATTTGATCATAAGCTCCAATATTTTTACGAGTTTCAAGCTCAGTACGAAACTTCTTTAATCGAAGTTGCTTTATAGAGATATTGTCATCAATTACAGAATACGTTTCTGTGGACTTTTTTTCCAAAAGTTTATTGTTGTTACGAAGAATATTTCTAGTATGATGTTCGGAAGACAAGACCACTTTATCATGCGAGGATAACGTTGATTTTAATTGGTTTTACATTCTTTATAAATGTATTAAATGAAACGAAACTATCCTTATAAGTATCCCTGCGAGCGGGACAAGGCTTACTGGTTCCACTAGCCTGGACTGAGTGGTTCCGCCCTCGCGGATTTACAAGAGGGTAGGAAGATTTTGGGAGGAAGGGGATTAAGGACTTCTTGGTCTCAGGTCTTGCAAAGAGTGAGAGGCTATGGGCTTACGTTGGAAGCCGGAGCACTGCATAAGCGAAAATGTGTATCTCTTCTAGTCTCTACCTGTAACGGCCGGGAATAACAAAAAACAAATTTCGAGTTTACAATGTATTAAATAGACTGTATACTACAAAATATCAGTTATGACCAATAATGTTTCGATCAGGCGCGAAGGGAGACGAGAAGAGACAAAGCAAGGAATTAAAGAGCGGACAATTCCGTATATTAGATATACCTTGTGTTAGTATATAGATCTTAGTTACCTTCGCGTATTTAGGCTCTAGATAATGAATACGCCTCCAGTCCTACAGGGATTCGAGATTAGTCAGTTTTAAGAAGTCAAAACGGCGCGCTTTTGCGAACTTTCGAATCTCCAGATACCGGCACTTCTACGTCACACTATCCCGGCGAGTTAAATAGCGCGCTCACTGGCTGCGTATCGTCCGATCTCCCGTACTTCTTGCGTGGGGCGCTCTAGAGTGCCAACTTCCCACTAGTTCCCGCTGGCCCGCTGGTTCGGTTTTTTATGAGCCCGTATTCTCAATTTTCAGTCGTAGTACCAAGGTCGCGTTATTGTTTTTTTGCTGACTGAGTCCCCGTGTTATTTTTCAGCGGAGGTCTATGTTTTTTAAACGTGATTTAAACAACCGTGGTGGCCTGATATTTGAGACTCGTGTAATACATTTAAACTGGGTCGAGTTTTCAATCTTTGTTTAATGTAAAATGTTTACATTAAATATGTTACGTACTAGCTATGAATTTATTTGTTCTTTAATCAATTTGGAATATGTAATAATTACTTAAATAATTATTACTCTTTACTAGGCTAATTACCCCTTAATTTTTCCTTCTTTATTTCCTTGCTATGTTTACATTACAGTAGCCTAACATAATTAACAAGAGGGAGCTGTTTTGGTCGAAAGGGGACATCGTCGTGTGTGAATTAAAAGGTCAGTCAATAATTTTTTGTGACAGAATTTTTTTTATATGTTTCAAATAAAAGACTATACCATCAGAAGATCAAAGATTATCGCCATTTTAAAATACCATAAATTTTATAAAAGTTTTTTTACGTCAAGGGATAATTATTAATATTGCTTAATAAATTTAAAGTTTCTTTTTATAATATTCAGAATTTTATATTTTTTTAGAGTATAAAAACATATGAACAAATATTTCAATATTTCAAAATTTTCATAGGAAGTGAAATTATTTTACGAATATCCAAATTTCTTGTTTATGTTCTTTTATCAATGTTATAAATAAACAAACCGATAAATATTTGGTAAATTAAAATTATTTTATGTGGTACAATTTTTATTGGGACAGTTAAGCCCATGGAATTTATTTGATAAATCTTCATATCATTTCTTTTGATAATAAAAGATATTTGTATTTGCTTATTTATGTTATTTCTATTTATTTCCTTTTCCTATTTTATTCCGATAAGGAACAACTGAGAGATACTGGAAGCCACGAGAAAAGATAAGTATAACCTAAGCTGATCTATTTCTTTTTGTATAATAAAATGGCACCCTGAGATTATTTTTTTATGTATGATTTTGCGACACTTAGATAATTAATTAAACAATTAATTAAAGTAATTAAATAAATAAAAAGTTAATATAAAAGTAAGACAAAGCAGATCATAATATTAAATACTATCAAACTATTATTTTCTTCTCTTTTGAGCTGGACTAGGTCTCCTATTTGGAAATGTTGAGGTGCTGCGGTTAGCTTGCTTGCGTCTTGTCTTCCTTCTTTGTGCTTTAGTAAGAATGTTTTAGCAGCTCTGTCGTGTGCAATTTGTAGTTTATATCGGAGCTCATATAATAAGCATCTATGTTATAGCATGGCTGAATTTCCTGTGTGAGTAAACCAGTACTTCTGGTAAATTTTACCTTTCGACCATACAACAATTCAAAAGGTGTGTAGCCGTGATATGCATTAGGGGTAGTGTTGTAGCAGTATGTGAACATTCTGCAACACTCGTCCCAATTTTCCTTGTTTTCGTCTATGTTTGATCTTACGTATTCATTTAGTGTCCTATGTAGCTTCTCGCAACTCCCTATTGACTGAGGGTGTTATGACGTTGAAAAATTGTGTGTGATCTTTAGCATTTTAGTTAATTCATTCATTATTTCATTTTTATATTCAGTGCCTTGATCCGTTCTAATCTGTTTCATGAGTCCGTATGTAGGTATGAAATTATCAAAAATGCCACGAGCTATCGTTCGGCTTCTTTATTAGCTACTAGGATACTTACTGCGTATTTCGTCAGTTCGCAAAGCATCGTGATACATTATCGATTACCTTCATTACTTTTAGGGAATGGACCTATCGTGTCTATATACACTATGTCCCATGGTTTTGACGAAGTGTCCGATATCACAAATTCTTCGACATGTAATCTTTTTGGTTTATTAATTTGGCATTTATGGCAATATTTAATATATTTATGTATGTCTTTTTCTATGTTCTTCCATCTAAATCTCGCTTTTAGTTTCTTTACAAGTCTATTATTTCCCACGTGACCTACAAACATCGGGTGATTATGGTATTCTTCTATTATTCTCAGTTTTTCTTGGTCATCCGCTATGATTTCTGGTACTTCGCATATGTATATTTCTACATTTTTCAATATCATATCCTCCGTTTATAAATTCATCAATTGTGAACAATTTAAAAATAATATCATTTACATATATTTTTGCTTTACTTATTACATTCTCTACCGCTAGGTGATCAAGCTGTACCAATAATTGACCTAAATCAAAGTGATTAAATCCTTTGGTCGTGCTCTTGCTGCATTTGATTTTGTTTTTGACCCGAATGCTCAGTCTTGGTGAGATTCGGTTTGCTCCAAAAGACAAAATTGGTAGTCTATGCGCCTCCATATTATTTAGTACCTTTCTTACTGTTTGCTTGTATTGATTGATTGATTTTATGCTGTAATAGGTATAATTTCCTCTTCTGTCTCCCTGTGATCTGCACTTTCAGCTTTCTTCTTTGACTGAGCTCTGGTTATAGCTAAGATATGAATGTTGTCTATGTATAAGTCTTTCAGCTGGTTCGTTGATATTCTCGAAAGACTGTCCGCGTAATTATTTTTCCCTGTTATATACTCTATCTCAAAGTCGTATTCTTCTAAATCTGACCTGATTCTCGTGATTCTTCACAATCTTGCGACCAAAAAAATTCTGCTCCTTTTCTCGACAATCTGTTTATAGGTATGCATATCTTTGCAAAATTCGGAATAGAACGTCTGTAGTAGTTACAAAATGCTACGAATCTTTTAGCTTCGTCCGCTGTCTTCGGTGTCGGGTATTTCTCTATTGTTGAATATTTCGCTTTATCAGGTGATACTCCTTCCTGCGAAAGATCGTGTCCCAAATATGTAACCTCTATTCTGAAAAATTGACATTTTGCTGGGTTTAGCTTCAAATTAAATTTCCGACATATCTCAAATGTCTTTTTTAAGTTGTCTAAATGATGTTTTTCTGTTATTGAAGTAGATCTGTCACCTATCGCTATCATATATGAGTATTTACTCGGTATCTATAGTTTAAACCTATAGTTTTTTATTTTTTGTTTGAATACAAAGTTTAAAATCTTCAACACTTAGTTCATTATTCATCATCATTTAAATCAGAAATTATATGTACAATTGTTATTTGAGGATTTTTTACATTTGTGATACTACACATGAGTTTATTTTTGTAATTCTTTATTAATCTTGTTTATTTGCACATTTGACAATATCATTATCATTTTTTAATTTTTTTAATTAAAAGCACTTTTAGACTTTTTTGCTGAGTAGCTTTTTCATATATACCTAATATAATTCATAAATTTTCTGACATGTCGTGGTTCTTTTACATCCTGAACACCTTCGTTAGCCTTATATTCGTTACCATTTTCATTTTCTTCGGGCCTATCAGTGACATAAGATGACATAAAATCACTCTCTGAAAAAATTTGGGAATTCAGGGGTGCCTTGCCGGTTTTTTTAAATCCGTTAAAAATGTTGACAGGAGTAAATGCTTTAGGATGGGCAGTACAAACAACATTACAAACATCATCGAGCGGTTGTAATTTATGACTGCAATGGGGCGGCAATGTCAACAAAATAATCCCATTATCTTTACACAGATTCAGCACACGAACATCGTAACGGTTCTCATGGTTGTCAAGAATTAATAGAACTGGGAATTCTTTACTGCATCGCACGTGTTTGATAAAGTGCTCTATATACTTCAAACAATTATCTCCCGCCATCCAACCAGAAGGAAACGCTGCACCGGCTGATCCTAGAGAAGCCCCAGTAAGCATGAAAGCCTTAAATATTTTCCTCGGTAATACAAAGAATGGAGGTGAAGCATGTTCATAATTTCTTTAAATTATTCCCTTTAATAAACTATTTTCACGCCGCCCATGCCTGCATACCTTCGTTTTGTTACGCCTTTTTTTAACAAAGAAATAACTTCGCCAAATGTTACTTCTTCTTTTTATCTTGTTTTGGTACATAAAAATCTTTCCTAATAACAAAGGAAAAAGGACCTATTGTGAAATCTCCGAGCTACCTTCTCAGAAAATCAGAAGAGTTGTTTTTCGTAGAAACTTTACTTTCTATTGGTAAACGCTACGAAAATGAACCCCAGTAGCCCGGATATTTAATGTCAATTTCGCGTGGCATACTTCAGCCAATATCCCCTCCCTATTTTCAACCCTCGCTTGTCTAAGCCCTTCTAAATTCACAATCCGATATCCATTTCCAAGTTGGTTCCTGTGGCAAGCGGTCTTATCTTCGACAATCGGCGGTAAGTGGATTTTCAATTCACCCTTATTTATCTTTGCACAGTGTGTCTTATATTGATTATCTTCTCTTTTGTCAAACAGACGTCTTCCAACTGAAGTCACTTCTGTTTGCCGTTCCTATTTTACACCAATTCAGATTGTATACCGATTCCTATTATACACCGTCCATCCGTGTACAATTTTCAAGCATTTACCGCAAAGTTAGATCACCTGATCATCAGTCAGCTTTATGTTACCTCAACCACCTGTAGTACCCCGGTACCGGTAGCTGCCTCTTTTCGTCGGCCTAAATCTAAGGGATTACGTTAGGAAGACTGCAATTTATTGTGGTCGTGTCGTCCCAACTACCTGTTGTGGTGGACCGAAGTCAAGTGCCTTATTGAGGGCGTCATACCATTATTTGAATACACCTGTGAGTATAAGTTTTATTGACTAAACTGTGGTAACGAAATCTTTAGCAGTTGATTTATGACTCCAGTTCAGTGTACCTTCTTATTTATGGAGTTTTGGTTTGACTGAGTAATATAGTAAAAATACAGGATAATATATACGTATAATTAACGGACCATTTATTTTATATATGTAGATATAATTATAATGTTCCTTGCCTTTTTTTCTAATTCTTGAGGATACTAAATTATTTATAACTATTTTTTTTTTTATATATCTTTTTGTTTGTAATTAATAATCAGTTACGCAATAATCATGCCATTTAACTGTTTAATAAAATTTAATATGGTACATTTACTTTAACAAATATACCTAAATATAGTTTTGTTAAAGAACTATTTGCTTTTTATTTCTTTTATATTTTTTTTATACAATTTGGATTTATATTTTTGTGTTTCTCTTCCAGGCATTTTTTATTGAATTATATTATTATATTTATTTGTTTGATCGTATATTTTAAGTATATGTGTCGAAATATTAGGAGTGTACCGCATAATTCCGATACTTTTCTCTTTCACGGTTTACTTTATCCTCGCGTGAGTTCTCTAGCTGTACCTTACCTTTCTCGTCATCCTTTTTTATGTGCCTTAAGGTTTCCCTGTTCCTCTAAAAATAGGGTGGTGCCCAAATAACTTTTCTTCTCTTATCTCTTATCTTCTCTTCTAACTTCTTGTCTTTGTGTCGTAAGTACTTCTTTAATTGATCCGTGATATCTGAGCTGTAACAAGAACCCCGACCAAGATACCTCTACCAGACTGAAGCCCGAGCCTAGTACCGTTCTTTGTGTAACCTTCAATCGATCATCAAGAGGGTACAGAGGCACAAAAGTCCCATTAGCGCATATTGCAGTGCACATTGTTATTAATGTGCCTCTTTCAGCGCTTATCATTTTTACAATTTGTTTTTGTTTAATGCTAGCAAGTACCTTCCCGGGTTTATGCATATTGGTGACACCAGTCTTATCACAATTGTATATCTGGTTCAACTGGATATTATGTTTCGTTATCACACTTCTCAAGTTTGTGAAAAATGTAGCCACATTATGTTTGTTGGAGCTAGTGACCCTGCCAAGGCTAGTTGCTTCTGGTTTTCGAAGCGATAACATAGGGTGTCGTTTCCTAAAATTATTCAACCATTCGACTCCAGCTCATTTTTTCTCGTGCCAAGTTCGAGGCACCGTTTTATTGTTAATAATGGCATACTTATAAGCCAATTCACGAGTAAGTATTAATGTTAAGCTGTAGCACATTTCACAAACCTGAATTGTACTCGCACAATAGCTGTCCTATCTACTTTTAAATATTGTTTTGAAACCATGGGTTCGTCCATATTCAAAATCATTTGTGTTGTAGAGCCGACTTGCTTACACCATGCTTTTTGGATGCACTTATCAATGACATTTGATTTTTTACAACATCTTCTACTGCAGAATACACAGACCTTGCATATACTTCATGATTCTCTAGGCTTTTTTCGAAAACTGCTGACAGTTTGGATCTTGGATGTCTCGGAATATTCAATTCTGCAAAGAATGAAAATGTTTAGCATGTTTTAGTATATTTCAGCTATGACCGCATTATGTTATCATATTTCAGTATGGACCGCTTTTTTATTCCCACTATGGACCATGGCGCATCAAAATACAAATGACCAAAAATTTTATCAAAGTGGTAGAGCTAGGTTTAAACAGAATAAGATGATATTGAGGTTATGTATGTTTTAGATATCCATACCAAATTCAAATTAAATAGGATACATTTCGGCGAATTATTCGAAAAAATCTGAACATGGAAATAAAAATTTTCAGCTGATCACTCACCTGAATTTCTAAAATATCGAAACGCATAGTACTAATTAAAAAACTAACACGAGATTCGGAGGCGGCACTTTTATGATAGCACACAAACTGAAATATAGCTCTACTGCGATGATAAAATAGCCAGGAGAGTGAAATTCCTACTATGGACCGCGTCCTACTATGAACCAGTTTACCCTATACTTTTCATTGGCATAATCTTAGTCAAATCTTTGAAGGACTGATGTTCCAAGTAGGTAACGTTATATGGATTTTTTTTCCTTGTCTCTTCGGCTTCCATCTGTGTGTGACCCTTAATCAAATATTTTTGATATATCTCTAACCCTTTAAATAGGAGGGTTAAATTTGAAGATGTATTCGCTAAAGTGGTATTTCTATTTTGGTAGCCACACCCGTCACTGTAAAATACCACCTTCCTTACGCCTGACTCACCGAGTGTAGTTACAAATTTTCCCAAAATAGTGGAGAACTCTTGTGCAGTTAGCCTATCTTCAGTTTCATTCCACAAATAGCAGTATCCTTCCTTGCTTTGCAAATTAAACAAAGTAAAATTGTGGCAGACCAATTTTAGTCTTATAGTACATGGTAGAAACATTCGACTTCGGAGACAATAAAACACTTTGTAGATCCATTGTGAATACGGCTGATTAAGCGTAATATCAGTTTTATCTTTGTCTTTTTCCTCCCGTGCCCTGTAAACTTTTTTTCTGTGTTGGTCATATTCCTCCTGTGACAAATTATTGGTTTCGTACTTTACACAAACCTCGCATTTGTTCTTTTTGGGAATAAATAGGGATAAATTTTTATCTTTAAAAGCATTTGAAAATGCTGCAATCGACAAAGGACCTACTTTTTTTTCTTCACACCATTGTGACTTGTATAGATCGTAAAGTTTAGCTTTGGTCTGCCATTTTGGTTCGAGATATAATTTGCTGGACTCTGATCTGCAATATTGTGATTCGACTTTAGGCTAAGGAATCAAAAAAGTGGAGTAAACATTTCCTGCGCTCCTCAAAAAGAATGACTGCCTTGCTTTAGATTTTTTATTTTCTAATGAAATTGATGTAGGTATTGTACTTGAATCTTTTTCCTCCTCTTTGCTTTTCTGTTTCTTTTTCCAACATAAAACAGTCCACTCCCCCAAACTCAAGGTGTTTATAAACATCGTTTTGCATACTCGTACTTCTTGACCGTCGGAGTTTAGTCTTAGATAATATTCGATAGAACGAGCTCTGCGGCTTTCTGATTTTATTTTTCTGCCACGAGCACGTTTAGCATCTCCTTGTTTGCATGACATTTCGACAAAAATTTTTTTCTCGTCCCATGACATTTTCCAAAATTTGCTGAAAATAATTTTCCTGTCACAGTCAATAAGTAAATGACATTTCATTGTTTTCTTTTTTGCTGTGCAACTGCACCTAGGCTTTATTTTTCTTTCCTCCTTTTCTACACTATATGTTCTACACTATTCTTCCTTTATATGCTAATCCTTTTTCTCTATAACTTTTCTGCTAATTTACTGACCAACTTTTAGTATGAACATCTTTTCGTTTAGCTCGCTTACGTTTTGGAGTAGTAAGTTCATCGTCATTTTTATGAGAATGTAGCTCCAGCGAATTATTATCTTGGAGATCTATATTTTCTACAGTGCACATTGAATTCATCTCAGAATCTAAACTCATCAGGGTAACTTAATTTAAGTTGATCTCTTGAATATCATTAATTTGTACAAGGCCAGTATTGTGCGTATTAACTAATGGTATTGCTACAAATTGATCTACATCTTTAGATTGAAAGACCGTCTCTTTTACGATGCATTGCTCAGAATCTAATGATATCATAGGAAGTTGAATTGATCATCTGAAGGCAGCGTTGTGTTATTTGTACCACCTGAAAAAAAAACAGAAACAAAAATATTGATATTACGGGTTAGTGGTACAATGATTATTATAAGTAACAGAATCAACGTAAAAATTTCCCATTAAGACTGTTTCTGTAGCATCACCATCTAAGAAAACAAATTTATTGAACTTCTTTATTTCGTCTACAGTAAATACAACTTTACCACTATTGGGGATTGTCAAAGAATTTCTGCAAGAAAATATTATTATTATTACTAATTATTTTTACTATTATTATTATTCCAGATTTAGCCATACGGCTCACACCCCCTTTAAGAGGAAAATTCACTCATCCCAGATACCTACGGTATCAAAAGGATTGAGCTCTAGTGGGACTCTTTCCGTGTTATCGAGCCCTAGGTGAGTTGCTGGCCAGCTGTTTTATGTTCTCTAGGAGGTTTTGGGAATGACACCAGTAGTAGATAGAATAATAGGTACTGCCTGAGTACTTTCGATTCTCCATTGTCTCCTGATTTGTATTTCTAGATCTTTGTACTTTTTTCGTTGTATTTAACACGTAAATTATTGGTGTTGGGTATCGCCACATCAATAAGTGTTGTTTGCCTAGTAATTTTATGAGTTCCGGTCTATTTATGAGATCAACATTTATAAAAATACGTGCACCAAGAGAAAATACGGATGAAGATATTAAAGATAACTATTATGAACAATTGGAAGAGCTGTTTTATAAAATATCATCATAATGATACACAAATTCTTATAGGAGATTTTAATGCAAAAATTCGTAGGGAATACAAGCAAATAACAGACGGAAAAAGTAAACATAATAACAGTAACCTAAAAGGTAGAAGGGTAATATAATTTGCTTTTAAATAATATGTGAATCATAAGTACCACCTTTGGGCAAACAATTAATGAAACAGGCCATGTGCTAATAGAAGCATGAGGCTAATAGAACATATGAAAGCCATAAAAAAAAATAGTCGAACTGATAGGGGAACGGACGTAAATACAGACCACGTCTTGGTTAAAGTTAAAATCGAACAAGTATCTTCAACAAATAAAATATAATGTTAAAAAGTAAAAAGATATAAAGGTGTACTATTACAGAATGAAAAAATTCAGAGAGAAGGTTGAAGAAAAATTTATAAGCCAGACAACGGAAGAAAGCAAACTGGTATGATGGGGATTGTTAAAGAGTAGTTGATGATCGAAATAAAGCCAGAATAAACAGCGTACAGACAAAAGATATAAAAAGTAAGGAAGAATATGCAGAAAAAATAACGGGAAGCGAGAAAGATATGAAAAGGGATAAAATATTGTTTTGGAGCAGAAATTGAGCTATATTGAAGATGATTTTAAAAATAAACTTTTACCAATAAATAAAACGGGAACGAACCCAGTATAATACCACAACCAAGATATGACGATGAAGAGGGAATTCTATTAAGTGGAGTTGATAAAAAATTAGAAAGATGGGCTAAATATTTCCAAAGTATATTATATGCAAATGATCAAGATCAAAGCCAAAAAATTCAATCACCGCATGAAGTAGCAGTAGACCAAAACGTTAATGAAGAAGCACCTTTTTTTTTCGTCTTTATAGAGAGGGGGTCTGGAATGTTCAAAAGACATTTCAGTCCAGGACGCCGCCTGACTAACTTTAGTGCAGGATTCGTTCTTCGTATTCCCGGCGATAGTTCCCGAGGTACTTTAAAATGCCCTCTCATCGCCGAGTCTACGCCGAACGCCTACCTGCTAAACCAGACCCTCCTCTGTCATCCAGCGATCCGGAAGCGGAATGGCCGCTGTAATGGCATTCATACACATCCACACTCTATGCATCAGCAAGGAGGCTCCCTGTCTCGTTTCAGGTAGCGCGTAGAAGACTAACTTATCGCTCCTAGTTCGGCATCATTCCCAGATGGGTATTTCCTCCTTCCCCACAGTCTGACTCACGCACTCTAACTCATACAGTGTGACCCACTTTTCTAGCTCCACCTTTCAGCATCATTCACTCTTACCTTTAGCGTTGGTCCAGCAGTCTTTCTTCCTCTTCCTTTTTCTTGATCACTGCACGGATATAGCTGTGTATGTTAGTCCAAACTAATTTATTTTCAATCATTCTCTCAATCATATCTCTCACTGTAACAAAATTCACACCTGTCTCTCTCTCCATTTTGTTCCTGTCCACTATCCATCTGCTGCAATCTAACATCGTATGTGTCACAGTGTCTGAGTGTCCACAGTATAGACATTCATCTGTATCAGCCTTTCCGATCCTATAGAGGTAGGCCCTAAAACACCCGTGTCCTGTGAGCACCTGCGTCAGGAAATAATCCAGTCACCTGTGGCCACAGTCAGCCCAATCTCTTATGTTCGGGATCAGCATTTTCGTCCACTGTGCCACATCTTCCGTGTTGTTCCATTCTTCTTGCCATCTTTCAACTGACCTTTCCCTTTCCTGTCTTCTCTCGGCCACAGTAAGGTTTGGACCTCTTCTCTCATAAAGCTCTTTTCTTTCCACCGCCAAAACATGCAACGGAACACATCCAGTGATGGTCCATAAGGCTGCCGCAGACACAGTCCTGTAGGCGCATGCCACTCGCAACAGACTTTTTCTGTCTACTCGTGTCATGAGACTCCTATAGGCCGTTATCTCTACCATCGCTCCAGACTGGTGCCGCGTAGAGGACGATCGACTGTACAACACTGTGTAAGACCCTCCTCCTTTCGGATTTGGGTCCTCCAATGTGCAGCATCACCCTCCCCAACGCAGCCGCACTATTCGCAGCCTTCCGGACCACCTCCCGCACGTGCTCCCCCCATTTTCCATTCTGGCGCAATGTCACTCCTAGATACTTTACTTGTTTCTTGGGTGTTAGACATGCTCCCGCATATTTTAATTCAATATTTTGCCTGTTCCTTGTCCCCTTCAGAATGATGGCTTCGGTTTTCTCTGTCGCAAGTTTCAGTCCGTGCTGCGTCATCCATTTCTTTACGACGCCGCCTGCGTTTCGAATCCGGTATTTGAGATCTGGCTCATCCCGGGCCACTACCAGTACAGCGAGGTCATCCGCGAATGCGAAGGGGGTTGTACCCTCTCCGTATTCACAGTGCATAACCCCGTCATATGCCAGATTCCATGGCGTCGGGCCCAAGACAGATCCCTGGGGTACCCCGGCCGTCACGTCCACGATCGTGCCCTTTTCCACCATAATCCTTCTCTCGGACAGATACTCCGCCACCACATTCATCAGGTAACCAGGACATTCTCTCTCCTCCATTGCCTTCATTACCTCGTTCCACTGCAACGTATTGAATGCATTCTTAACATCAAACAACAGCAGGGCCGCCCAGCGATGTTCATCTCCTCTGTTGTGCAATGCTTCGAGTACACTCATGATTGCATCAATCGTGCTTTTCCCTTTACAAAAACCAAATTGCCTCCTTGATAAACCGCTCTCAATTATGTCGTCTATGCGTACTCGCAGCATCCTTTCATACAGCTTACTGATGGGGCGATACTTTTCCCTAGCTTTGGGAAGCAGTATCAACCTCGATGTCCTCCAAGGCTCAGGAAATGTTTGTGCATCCAGCAGTGCATTCATGTGTTCCAGAAGCCACGCAGGTTCCACCCGTCCTAGACCCTTCAACGCCTCAGGTGGTATTTGATCTAGTCCTGGGGACCTACGAGTCTTCAGTGAACCCAATGCCTCGATAAGTTCCTCCATGGTAAAGGGTACAGCTCGCTCAGCTCCTTCATCCCTCCATATACTATGACATCTGCCGTCCGGAAAGAGCTCTTTTGTTACCTCAAGCTTCTTGTCCATAGGCATTTCGTAAGGAGAATACGCATGGAACTTCTTCATGACGATCTTGTATCCCTGACCCCAGATGTCCTCATCCAGCTGTTCACACAACTCTTTCCAGTGCCTTCTTTTTTCTGTACGGATTTTCCTGTACAGTTCCTTCTTCCTTGCGCGGTACTCTTCCTCGATCTCCTCGATGATCTCAGGGTTGATTCCTGCTCTACCTCTTGCTCTTGTTAACCTTCTTCTCATTGCTATACATACATTTCTTAGTGCCTCGATGTCCGCATTCCACCAATATGACATCCTGTTGATATCTTGGCGACCAATCTTGCTTCCCTCCATCGCTTCTGTAATGACTCTCTCCAGGCTTTCCACTGCCGGTGATTGACCATGCATTATGCTCACTCTCCATTTAATTAGTTCCTCGTATACTTTCCAGTCATTCCCATCGCCGCATCTGCCTACCGACGTCCCGGATGCACGGACCGTGTTAGTAGTCCCCTTTCCAGTTATCGAGAACTCAATGTACTGATGTTCAGTTCCAGTGTAGTCTGGCAAAACCTTCCAGCCTATTGCTTTTGCCGCTATTTCTTGTGTTGCCATGGTCACGTCGATGTACGTACCTGTACCTCTCCTAACAAACGTAGGTTCCAGACCTGTGTTCAGAACGACTAGGTCTAGAGCACCCACCCAGTCAGTTGTATCCTGCCGCGAGTATCGGTGATGAAAGATCCCCACTCCGCTGCTTTTGCGTTAAAATCTCACAGCACTACGTATTCTCCTCCTGTGTTTCCCATTTCCTACATGATCTCGTCTATCTTCATCTCGTACTCGCCCACCGTCACGTTTGGAGAAATATAACAGCAGACCAGGCGCACCCCCTCCATCCGAACAATCACATATCCTTCGTTCGACTTAATTTCATACACTCGCAGTTTCCTATTGTAGATTCGTACAGCAGCTCTCCCGGTCGTAGCTACAAACCATCCTCTCATTTTCACTGCTGTTCGATTTGGTTCCGCCGTCACCAGCACATCGATGTTCTTTTCTGCTGCGGCAGTCTCAGCAAGATCATGTGCTAATCTTGCCGTTCCCACATTAGTTTGGAGCACTCTCAGCTCTCGAGTCATGTTTTCTTTGTTTGCCATTTTTAAACCTTGGACTTCTTTCGCGCTCTCTTTTACACTCTCGTACTCTTCTTGGGACTAGTCCTCAGTTATTCCTATTTTCAACCAGTCGGTTGAACTTTGGGCATATTCTTGAATTTGCCACATGCCCATTCACGTCGCAGTTGAGGCATCTAATTGTTTCTTCCTTGCATTCCACCACTATGTGACCCTCTTTGCCACATCGGAAGCAACATCTTCTTCTGTTCGGCCCCTTGCAGTGCCATTGTTTGTGTCCAAAGGCAAGACATCTCAGGCATCTCGGTATTTCTACCCTTGATTTTATTACTCGGCAGGATGTGTAGTCTACTTTTATTCTTTTCATTTACAAGATCTTTTCGGCAACGTCTTCATCCACATCGATCACGGCACTCATCATCCCTCTTACTGCGCCTCGTGTCTCGGTCCAAATTTTTATAATGTCACAGGCCCGCTCTTTGCCAGCTGCTTCCTCTGTGGCCTTTTGGATCTCTTCCTTCGTTGTATTGGGTGGGATTTCCTGTACTAAGATTCTTCTCTTCACGATACCTCCTTTTGCCACTGCTCTCGACACGCATGTATTATCAGAGAGAAGTTTCTTCACTTCCTCCGCCATTTCCCGTCCTCCGACCAACTCCAGTGATATTCCTTGGTCTCTAGTCTGTCTGATCCTTTTAATGTCAATGTCCTTTCTTCCTGTCAGTTTGTTTTTTACCTCTGTCATTAGATCCACAAAGGATTTTTCTTTGGTTTTATTGATGATTACGACTCCATTTTGTTCTTTGGACTTGTGTGTTGATATTGGTCCACCTTCTTGTTGTTTTTTACCTAGGAGCGTGATCGTTACATCTTTTCCTCTTACAGCCCATTCCATAATTTTTCTCGATGTCTCAACTCCCAGTGCTGCCGGTGTGTGGATTCCCAAGTTTTCTCTTCCCAGCTCCTCCATCTTCTGTACCAGTTTCCTTCATGTTTTCAGGAACTTCATCGGCACAGGTTCTTCCTTTTTGTTTGGGAGAAGTTTAAATCCATACTTCTCCTTGTGGATCCACGTACCATCTTTATAAGCAGACATCGTGATTTTCATAGTTCCTAGGCCGCCCTCCTCGTCCACCTCCGCTGGAGCACCTGGTAGCTGCGGAAACATAGCTTTGGCCTTTTCCATGGCTTTGTTGTCCTCGTCATTGTTGGTGACAAAGACTGCCACGTCTCCTGTTATTTCTGAGACGTCACCTTCTTTCACTATAGTCCTAGTGAAGACCTCCTCTGGCCAGTCTTCATTTAGAAATTCTATTGTTTCCTTCTCTTCCTTGCATGTTGTCATCTTGTTTGTGATAGCGTCTACCCTTCGTTTAATGGCTTCTGGATTCTCTAGGTCCACTTGAACCCCCATTGTCGCCAACTTCTTAACTTTCAAGGGTTCCATGTTGATCTGCACGCCTCTGGATGTCATGCACACAGACTTTCTTGGAGCCTCTTCTTCATTATTTTCCTCCACTTCCTCGATATAATCGAGCATCCGATTTCTCAAGATGTCGACCTCCCTCTTTATGGATAGCCTTGTATTTGGCACCTTTCTCATAAGTTTCCCGAGTTCCGCTACGCTGTCCTGGAGACGCTCCAACTTTGATCTAGTTTTGTAGTTCAGTGGCTTCCCCTCTTCGTCTAAACTGGACGTTTCTGTCCTGTTGCTTGGTTTTCTTTTTCTTGACCTCCTTTTTTTCCATTCATCATCAAAGCTGCATCTGCTGTCTGAGCTGCTTGCTTCTTCGTCTTCCTTTCTTAGAATCTCCTCCATCATTTTAATTTTTTCTTCCTTCTGATTGTTTTCTCCTTCTTCTTTCTCTTTTTCTCCTCCCTGTATTTCTTCCTCTCTCTTGGTTTGCTGATTTTCCCTTTCTTCCCTATCCTTCCCGCTATTTCTGTTTGCTTTTTTTCTATCTACAATTTCTTCCACTTCTCTTCTCCAGCTTTTCTTCCCTTGAGTTTCATCCCTTTCTTCCACTCCTCCTCTTCTACTTTCTCCTTCATCTCCGCTGCTCCCTCTTCCGTCTCTTTTATTTTTCTTTTTCCATCTCATCTTTCTTCCCACGAGTTGGGTCGTGCTGATCGGTCCAGTGGGGCAGTGCGCCCTTACCCCACCAAGGCCGTTTTCCCCTCAGGTTCGCCACCTCCCTTGGGCATCGCTTGTAGCCCACTTTATTACCCCTGGGCCATGCACCTCTTTGGCACGATGGTGTAACACCTTAAGGTTAGGGAGGCGGTATATTAGGATTATGCATAGCCGCCTTAACTATGCATATCTGTTTGTATGTATCCGGATATTAAGAATCTAAATCATCAAAAGTGTTAGTGACTTGACATTTGGTGGATGGCCGGAGATGACCCAGGGTGTGAACAATCCAGGATCATCTTCGCTCATCCTACTGTAGGATAGTTTTATTATATGGGAAGAAATGAAGATTGTTATTAAAGAAATGTGTTTGATTATTTTAAAGCAAATGGAGATTTTTAATAAAGAAATGTGTTTGGATAATTTGGAAAAAAATGTAGTGTCTTGCAGCGGCGGTGTCCAACACTCACCCGGTGCACAGACGCTGGACGTTAGCTGGATTGTACTTAGCTTTATCGGTCGTGCTCCCCGGGATATAACCCACAATAGAGGGACCAAGACTGATTATTAGCCTCTTCCACCACGGCGAGATAATTTTATAGCCCAATATGGTCATCTCATTTTGACCTAATTTTCTCGCTACCATTGCTTCTTGGATTTCAACACTTCAAACTTATATTTGGAAATCTTAGTTTTATTTTTCTAACTATCTGTCAATCCCTGGAGACGTCGATACCACCACATAAGCTTCACAATGTTGTCAATAGACTTTTCAGCACCATCTACTTTGAGTAGTTTTTCTTTATCATACGGAAGAGAAAAATACTCATAACAAGTCTGGTTTTATTCTGGACTTCTTTCAGGATCTTGGCCAGTGTGGCATATAATAGTTTGTTTGCAAAGGATCCATATAAGCCTGCATATAAGCATATCGGTTTGCATTGGTATACCTGTAGGATATACGGGCAAATCACTAAATTTAGTAAATCCTTTACCATGTATTATTTTTTTATGGGGGATTTGGTTTATTATTGCATTTACTAGAATGAGTACCACAGTTTCTGATAAAACTATACCATATGTACACATTTTTACATCTAGACTGTAATTTATTCCCTGAATATTCATGAAAGAAGTGAATTTTATGCAATGCATCCACTTCGATGTCAAATGGAAAAACGCCAGGATATGGAGGCATCATTTATCTACCTGGGTATGCAAGACCTGGACAATCGCCTTGTTGTTCTACGAATCGTGGCTTAAATGGACAGGAGTCTGTATGTACATTGATCTGTTTTTGAAAACAACAAATCGTATAGATGAGTCAGATAAAATTAAATTATTAGAAGAATTTTTCACTAAGTAACAAAAAACAAAATTTGTTTAATTTACTAATGTTTGTATTTTGAGAACGATTTCCGAAGTGGAAATTGAAACGTCAATAAACGTATTTTAACCTTTAATTGTGGCTTATTCCCATTTAAATAGTAATGAATTCCCATTGTACAATTTTTAGTGAATAGGTTAAAATAAACAATTACTATGACAGTATTTAAAACAGTACAGTCGAAAAATAATTTGAAATATATATATATATATATATATATATATATATATATATATATATATATATATATATATATATATATATATATATATATCTATAAACCTACAAATTGTTTTTGGAAGTATGAACCCTGTTGGTTGTTTACTTATATTCTAAAATCTTTTTTATTTGTAGTGAACTGATCTTTTAAAAATAAAAGCGAAACATATTCGAATAAATCAATAAAGTAGTTGACGACTTTCATTTGCCAATTATTGACCGATTAAACCTCTGCTATTCAACCATTGAATATATTTTAAATTTAATCAACGGTCGTATTTTTTGCTATATATATATATATATATATATATATATATATATATATATATATATATATATATATATATATATATATATATATATTGATACGATTACGGTTTATAGAAAATAATTTATAAGTTATATACTACATAATATTAGATATTTGGTTGTTTTAAATAAGTTATATACTAGAGAATTTAATAAAAATATATTTATGTGAGGGTATTTTTAATAAATTAGCATATAATTAAGTGTAAAAAGTTGTATTTTAGTAATTATAATGTGGTAGATAGATTTAAGTGAGCCATGTGCCTAGGCAACCAAAAATACTCTCGAAATTTGACAGATATTTATACTCTGAAGTGACGTTTAAGAATATTTACGAATATAAGTGGGTATAATAATATATTGTTTGAAATGTGTATTTTATTAAATTAGAATGTTAAGTTACTAATTTAATTATATATTCTGATCTGAAAAGCCTAAATGTAAACAAAATTATTAATAGAAAAGAATGGAATTCTCTGGATCTCCGGAGATGGCCATGTTTGCGAAATGGTTTGTTCCAGAAAATTCAGACATGTATTAAATAGATCTAAATAGAACATGATATCTTACGAGATGGTTCTAGAAATCCAAAACATATAAATACCCGTGATTTGGATTCAAGATGGCAGTTTTTGAAAGTTTTTAGTCAGAAAAGTTTTAGATAGTGCAGTCAGAAGAGTCTTAAGAAGTTTTAAGTTATTATTCAGAAGTCAGGCAGTTTTTGAAGTTTTTAGTCAGAAGTCAAGCAGTTTATTATGAAAGTTAGTTGGAGTCAGTGAATCAAGTACAAATAGTCAAAATGTTTAATATAGTGAGTTAAATGAAGATTAAAAATTATGCATATAATTTAATGCACATTTATAATTATACACAAATAATTATTGAAGATAAAAAAAAGGTATATTGGAAGAAATTAAATTATATTATGGTTGGAGATTAGTATAAATCAACTTATAATAATTGGATATTGGTATATTGAAAAGAAGAATAAATATAAATGCTGTTTGCTGGTTTGGTTGGTGGTGTATACATGCTGGTGAAGAAAACTATATCTTAAATTGGTAGAAGCTGATAATTGAAAAAAATAATTTCACAAAAAACAAGGATAACTGAAGTACGAAGACATTCAGTGGTGATTAGAATCTATATACTTAGTGGAAAACAGTTCATTTAGGCATTCAGTGAAAGAAAGGTACAAAATTTTGTTAATATAATTTAGTTAGTGTCATAACAATTTCAATTTTGAAGATAGTTTGTTTAAATTTTAGATTGTCTATAGAATTTAATTAGTTTTATAAGAATATCAGGTTAAAGATAGTTTATTTTAAATTTACATTGACTAGGTTAGATATATATGTGTGTCTCATAATAGTTATAATAAAGATAATTTAAAAAAGTACTTACAAGCTAATTCTTTGAGAACCGCGATAAAAACCCTATATATTATATTATTAAAAATACTCATTGCTCATCATTCAAACAAACAACACATCATAACAATTTGGCGCCCAACGTGGGGCTCTCTATTTAAAAGAATTAGTTTGGGAAGATAAGTGCTCTCATATAATTAAATTAATTATCAGTAGAAAGAAAAAATAATAGATTTTATTATTAATTATATTTGAACAAGTAAAGTCTCAAAATGTCTCAAGGAAAGAAAGGTACAAGAAGCAAAAAGAATGAAGAAGATGTGGAAGTAGAAACACAACCTATACAAGAGGAGAGTTTAGTTCAAGTTACACAAGATACTGCAGAAATGAATCCAGAAAGAGAGGAAAATGTCAATATGGCAGCTTTGATGTCATTAATGATGCAGATGAACAAGACAATAGAAGAGAATTCAAAAGAAATCAAAGAAGACATGAAAAAAATGGAACAGAAAATGGAAGAAAATTTAAAAGAAATCAAAGAAGACATAAAAAAATTGGAAGAGAATTCAAAAGAAGTCAAAGAAGACATGAAAAAAATGGAACAGAAATTGGAAGAGAATTATAGAAAATTAGAAAAGAAAATAGAAGATAATAATAATAAAATTGTAAAACAAATGGATAAAAAACTTGAAGCTGCAGAGAAAAAAGTAGCAAATGAAATAAAAAGTATACGGAATGACTACAAGAAACGGATAGACAATGAGAGGACAGAAGTAAAGAGGATTATTCAAGATAATAAGATAGATATAGAACAGAAAATAGAGTTACAGAAATGTAACTTAGAAGTAAAAATTAACGAAGACAGGAGAAACACAGAAGAAAGATTAGACGATATACAACAAAATATCCAAATAAATTGTAATCAAATAAGAAATGTGGAACAGAGAATAGATGATATTTCACAAATGAGAGACATAGGGAGACCTTACTTAAATTTAACAAATGAGACTGGGATTAAATTCTCTGGTAATATAAAAAATTTGCATCCTAGAGTATACATAAATAGTTTAAAACATAAATTAAGATTTGTGAATAATATTAATGATATTAAAGATTATATTAGAATGACATTAAATGACAATGCAGCAACTTGGTTTGCTAGTATTGAAAATGATTTAGATAACTTTCAAACATTTGAAAATAAATTTTTAAATTATTATTGGGGTGAATTAGAGCAAGCCAAGTTTAGAGAAATTCTATATTTTGGAAAGTATAATCAAAATTTAAAATCAAATATGGTAGATTATGCATTGAAATTGATAACAGTTGCAAAATATTTAGAACCACCACTTAGAGAGGATGAAACAGTCTTAAATGTATCTAGACATTTTGATGCTGATGTTGTGCAAACCGTAACTGTACAAAATATTCAAACAATAGATAGTTTTATTAATTTTATTCAAAGAATACAAAGAGGCAATATGACAAGTAATAATAACAACAGAAAAAACAATAATAACTTTCAACAATATAGACAATCATATAACAATAACACTAGGTATGGTGATAATTTACAAAATTTTAATAATAATACTAGTTATAATAGACAAAATTTTAATAATAATACTAATTATAATAGACAACATTTTAATAACAGTACTAATAATAATAGACAAGATTTTAACAATAGAAGAAATACAGAGCGACCTAACTATAACAGACAGGTAAATTGTGTTCGAAGGAATAGGAGCTGCGAAGACAGGGAACGAAATCGTACAAGGCAAGAAAATGTGAGTAGAAGTCATAGTAGGGAAAGACATAGTACATCAGATCCAAGTGGTCAGATACAATCTGACAATTCTAATAATCAAAATTTTGTGCAGTAAACTTTCTGAATTACAAGTTAGGCCATTGCTATTATGAAAAACCTTCTGAATTTATTTCTTTAGATGAAGAGAAAATTATTGAATCTATTAATTTAATTTATATAAATGCTTTGGCCAAAAATAAAATGATTAAGATTATGATAGATACTGGTTCAGAAAGTACTTTAGTCTCGGAGAATTTTATTTTTAATACATTAAAACTATCAGATATAATAAAGATTCCAAAAATTAAAATTATTGGTGCAAATAATAAGAAGTTGGGTGAAATTGATAAACTAGCCAATTTTAAAATTAATATTCTTAATAAAGAAATTAATATGCAAGGATTTATTGTCAAGGATTTATGTGTTGATATATTAATGGGAAATGATGAATTGGAAAAGAAGAAAGTAAAGATAGATTTTGAAGAAAAAATGGTAACTTTGGAAGGGCAAATAATTAAATTTATGCAGAAAGATGAGGTAGAAGAAGGAATAAGAGTTGATAGGATATTATTAAAAGAAAATAATGATGTTTATGAAGAAGAAATGTATTTTGATGATAGGGAAATGTCCCAGAAGAATGTAAAGAATAATTATTGTAGTGAATATTTAAGGAATGGAAATTTTAAGCAGATAGATGCCTACGAGGCGGAGTGCGTAAAATTGGAAGCAAGGAATAATGAGTACATATTGAAGAATAATGTGATTTGTAAAGAAGAAGATATGATGAAAGTTTTAAATTGCCCTGAAGAATATAAATCAATAGTCATTTCCATATTGCAGCAACACAAGGGACTTGTCAATAAAGAAAATAGAATTGCACAAAATTATATCCATAGTATAAAAGTTAAAGAAGAAAAAGATTTTAAAACAAAATCATACCCAATACCATATAAATACAGAGAAGAAGTAAACAAAACAATTAATAATATGTTAGAAGATGGGATCATTGAGAAGGCAGACACACGTTTTATTAACCCCATAGTAGTAGTACGAAAAAGATCAGGTGAAATCAGGTTATGTTTGGATGCAAGGAATATTAACAAAATTACTGAAAAGCAATTTGAAGCACCTATGAGTATAGATGGAATATTAGGAAGAATTACAGGAATGTCATTTTTCACTAAAATTGATTTACAGCATAGTTTCTGGTTAATACCTCTAGAAAGAAAAAGTAGACAGTATACAGGATTTCAGATAGATGGAGTAGTATATCAATTCAAAGTAGTACCATTTGGACTTCAATCATCTTGCAGTGCTCTATGTAGATGTCTTCATGATATTTTGGATCAATATGAACATTTTGTAATTCACTACATTGATGATATATTAATTTTTTCTAAAACGGCTGAAGATCATGAGAAACACCTAAAAATTATAATAAATAGATTAGACAAAGTTGGACTAAAAATAAATCAAGAAAAATGTACATTTTTTCAAAAAGAAGTCATATATCTAGGTTATAAACTTAACACTAAGGGAATCGAAATGGATCCAGAACGGACACAAGTCATTCAGGAATATAAAACACCACACAATTTAAGAACTTTAAGAGAATTTATTGGAATAATTAATTATTATAAAAGGATGATACCAGATCTAAGTATAAAAGAAATTCCATTACTTGAACTACTGAGAAAAGGTGTAAAATGGAGATGGGATCAGAGAAGAGAACTAGCATTCCAAGAGATTAAAAACATTTTTCTGTCAAATTTGAAAATATACTATCCTGACTATACACAGCCATTCATATTAAGAACAGATGCATCAATAGAGAGATTATCAGGGGTATTATTACAAATACATGATGGGGTCGAATACCCAATACAATTCATTTCAAGAATCACAAAGCCACATGAAAAGGGTTACTCAGTTTCAGAATTAGAACTAGCAAGTATAATACACTGTGTCACAAAATTAAGATTTTATTTGTTGGGTAATGAATTTACAATAGAAACAGATCACCAAGCTTTAACGTCTATATTAAATAACAAATATGGAAACAGTAGAATACATCGGTGGAGTCTAATACTTAGTGAATACTGCTTTGAAATCAAATACGTTTCTGGAAAATCCAATATAGTGGCAGATGCTTTATCAAGGTTAGAAAATACATCACAAAAAGGGCAGCGAACAATAAAAATTGGATTAAATCAATGGAGTATATTATAAAATAATAAATGGCATAGAAGTATATGTAATAACTAGAACTTTAGCAAAGAAAATATTGAAAAATTTACATAACAATTATATGCATATTGGTTCAAGAAAGCTATGGATGCTATTTAGGGACAATTATTTTGCAAAGAATGACATAAGTATAGCAAAGGAAATTACTACCCAATGCCCAATATGTCAACTAAACAAAGAAAAGAATTTCAAAAACCAGAACACATATAAATCTAATGTTGTATATGAAAAACTAAATACAGTTTCCATGGATTTTCTTTCAAATTTAGTTCTCAGTCCAACAGGAAAAAAGCATATACTAGTGATAGTTGATTTATATACAAAATTTATTAAACTATATCCCTGCTCTAGAACAAATGTTAAAACATTAAAATTATATATTAATCAATTTTTCGAAGAAATAGGACCATTTAGAAATTGCATAATAGATAATGCTACATATTTTAACAACCAAAAATTTCGGACATTTTGTGAGAAAAAGGGAATCAACATTCATTTTACAAGTATCAGACATCCTCAGGCAAATCCTGCAGAAAGATATATTAAAGAAGTTATAAAATATTTAAGGATACTGTGCCAAAATCAACACGAAACTTGGCAGCAACATATACCACAAGTAGAGTATTTTTTAAATAATACACATAATTTGAATACAGAGGAAGTACCAGAATATTTAATGTTTGGTCATATAGGAAACAGAAAGTGGATTAGTGAATATAATCAGGATATGTTAGAACAAGTAATGCAGAAAGTGAATAACCGAATTAGGAGGAAAGCTGAAAAATATATCAGAAGACAAAATCGAAATATAAAAAAACCAATCACATTTCAAAAAGGAGACCAAGTGTTAATTCGTTCACTTAGAAAAAGTAATGTTAAAGAAAACCGTTGTAAGAAATTACAACCAATGTTTGAAGGTCCATATACAATTGAAAATCAGAATGGACTAAATAGTTATGTGTTAATAGATGCAGAGAACAGACTAAGAGGCATATTTCATATCAACGACATTTTTCAATATCATGAAGAGATTGAATAATGATTTCTATACCTTTAACACAAATATAATAACACTAATAACTTACTGATAGATCCATTTCATAGATAGATGGTAGATTTCTTTGTTGTGAATAAATTTGACATCATACTTGTTGAATTTTGTACATATGGAAATTGTTTGGTACCCTAAAAATCATAATTTGGGGTTAGATACAGAATTGATTGTGTAAATGTCTTTATAAAAAGTGTAAAACTTACCAATTCATATGGATGAAAGCCTGTTGAATGGAAATAATTCCTAGATTTTGTCTATAAATAAACAGAACACAATATAGATTATATTTTTAATTAAGGTTATATTTTATTCTCTGATAAAATCCATTCTCCATTTGACATGACAGTTTGACCATAGAATAGCCGAACTGTGCTACGTTGTTCTCAGTTTGACATAGACAGCGAACAGGGATGTATTTAACACATTTAAAAAAAAAATAATTGAATTATTAATATATTAAATTTAATAAGGTATGAGAAAATTAATATTTAAAAAAATAATAAGTAAATTATTTATTTTAAATATTATTTTGGGGTATTGATACGATTACGGTTTATAGAAAATAATTTATAAGTTATATACTACATAATATTAGATATTTGGTTGTTTTAAATAAGTTATATACTAGAGAATTTAATAAAAATATATTTATGTGAGGGTATTTTTAATAAATTAGCATATAATTAAGTGTAAAAAGTTGTATTTTAGTAATTATAATGTGGTAGATAGATTTAAGTGAGCCATGTGCCTAGGCAACCAAAAATACTCTCGAAATTTGACAGATATTTATACTCTGAAGTGACGTTTAAGAATATTTACGAATATAAGTGGGTATAATAATATATTGTTTGAAATGTGTATTTTATTAAATTAGAATGTTAAGTTACTAATTTAATTATATATTCTGATCTGAAAAGCCTAAATGTAAACAAAATTATTAATAGAAAAGAATGGAATTCTCTGGATCTCCGGAGATGGCCATGTTTGCGAAATGGTTTGTTCCAGAAAATTCAGACATGTATTAAATAGATCTAAATAGAACATGATATCTTACGAGATGGTTCTAGAAATCCAAAACATATAAATACCCGTGATTTGGATTCAAGATGGCAGTTTTTGAAAGTTTTTAGTCAGAAAAGTTTTAGATAGTGCAGTCAGAAGAGTCTTAAGAAGTTTTAAGTTATTATTCAGAAGTCAGGCAGTTTTTGAAGTTTTTAGTCAGAAGTCAAGCAGTTTATTATGAAAGTTAGTTGGAGTCAGTGAATCAAGTACAAATAGTCAAAATGTTTAATATAGTGAGTTAAATGAAGATTAAAAATTATGCATATAATTTAATGCACATTTATAATTATACACAAATAATTATTGAAGATAAAAAAAAGGTATATTGGAAGAAATTAAATTATATTATGGTTGGAGATTAGTATAAATCAACTTATAATAATTGGATATTGGTATATTGAAAAGAAGAATAAATATAAATGCTGTTTGCTGGTTTGGTTGGTGGTGTATACATGCTGGTGAAGAAAACTATATCTTAAATTGGTAGAAGCTGATAATTGAAAAAAATAATTTCACAAAAAACAAGGATAACTGAAGTACGAAGACATTCAGTGGTGATTAGAATCTATATACTTAGTGGAAAACAGTTCATTTAGGCATTCAGTGAAAGAAAGGTACAAAATTTTGTTAATATAATTTAGTTAGTGTCATAACAATTTCAATTTTGAAGATAGTTTGTTTAAATTTTAGATTGTCTATAGAATTTAATTAGTTTTATAAGAATATCAGGTTAAAGATAGTTTATTTTAAATTTACATTGACTAGGTTAGATATATATGTGTGTCTCATAATAGTTATAATAAAGATAATTTAAAAAAGTACTTACAAGCTAATTCTTTGAGAACCGCGATAAAAACCCTATATATTATATTATTAAAAATACTCATTGCTCATCATTCAAACAAACAACACATCATAACAATATATATATATATATATATATATATATATATATATATATATATATATATATATATATATATATATATATATAATTAATGTCTTCAAAAGCCCAACGTCACAAATTGATCTTCATCTTCATCTAGGACTCTCTGCCATCGTTGGAGCACCTGATCTTGGATACTCACAAAAACTAAACTATCTATATAAGACCAAGTAATTGTTGACTGATGTGGTGCAACAGAAACCAAATTGGTGATGCCTTCCTATCAATATCATTTTTCTTGAAATCATCCATCAAAAATGCATCCATGTTGTGACTTACTTTGGTCAAGTTGTGATAGGTTATTTTAGCTACAATGATTACAAATATATGTTAACTAAACATTGAGAAAAATTATTAGTACTTATCCAATAAAACCAAAATAACTATATAAATATCTAAGCATGTGGTGTTCGTGTGTATTCCTGGATATCTCCACTTCATGGTTTTGTTCCAGTTTCACTTTTAATATAAATATCTATCAAAATCTTTAAAATATTTTAAATATAATTTTGTGAGTAAGAAATATGTAGTTAAAAACTTACCAGTTTTAAACAGATGTTGGATAGACCAGCTTCATTTAACAAGGATGATCTATAATTAGCAAAGGTCTCTGTAGCACTGCTAATTGTTTTACACCATCTACTTTCTCAATTGCTCTTGTGAAATAATGTATAACAATTCAATAACAAAGCATTTTATTGTAATTTAGTGATATTTTTTTATTAATAGTAAAACTAATATCCATAATATAAATAAACTTAACTAATCTACATTAGGTGTAAAAATTTTCAGAATGAACTGAAATCTACTTGTCTGTTCCTTCCACGCCAGCCTGAGTCATTAGATCCCCTATATTCTTTTCTAAATCATCTATACGATTGCCCATTTCATCAATTCTTGTAAGTATTTGGTCGGACATGTTCTGGAATTTATCTTGGATAGTTTGCAGTAAGCTTTGTACCTGAAAGTTATATATACTTAGAATAAAAAAGAATATGCAATAAAATGATGCAAGGAATATAATAAAACAGAGGTTTTGAAATAAAATTATATGAGTTCAGCTTATCAGTTAACAAACATCATGAAAAAAAAACAATCTACAGAAAAAGGAGAGAAGAATCAAGTCAAACTTGGCATCAAAATTACCAACTAAAATATCTTTTTAAACACAAAAATTCAAGTTTCTTTACAACATACAACATGATATAAATGAATAAAACAATGCTAAATTTCCTTTTATAAACAGTGTTTATCAACTTCATATACAACAAATACTTACTACTATTGTATACAAATATATACATTTAAAATACCTAAATACATCGAATAATTACCTTTAAATTTCTTATATTAAACAAAAACAAATAGAATTATCGTATTAACTTACATATTGGGTTAACTCTTGAACATTTTTTGGATCGTTGGTGTTTAAACTTGTGTAACTTTCGCTGTCGTTATTCATTTCAACTTTATCGTCGACCATGTTCAGACTGAATAAAATAAATAAATTAATTTGCGATTAATATTCGTCTTTCAAAATATAAATCATGTATATTTACGTTTGATCGAAAAATGTCGCTTTCCGCACCTGGTACGGAACCAATGTTGCCGATGTTCGATGTATCTGCAGAGATGTGTCTCTGTTATTCTAGGGTATCTGTATCAATATAATATTTGACATACCTAAAAATTGGCAACAATGCATTCATTTATTCAGATTCAGATATTTATTTTATATTTTATGTATATCAGAAAAGTTCGTGACAGTTGTAGTAATGTCGGTTTTACTATTTTCTTACAAAGACAATATTATTTCTAATACTTACTTTTAAAAACATTTTACATCATATTATTATCTTATTTGTCAGTTTTTTTATTTAATCATTAATAATTGAATTTTGTCTCTGTTCTCGAAAAATTGGCAATAGTGTTTGACTTGCTGTCAACTATTTGAATGAGAATTCCGGCAGTAACAATAATATATTTAAACCTGTTTAAACTCTGTACAATTGAATGCATCAATTAATAATATTGGAATTTTGCAATTTAAATTTTAATTTATAAAAACATTTCTATATTATAATGTACATTTCTAAAAAGAACAACATCTTTTAATACTTCCATGAATGACAACTTATAGAAAAGTGAAATTAAAAATACATTCGAATGTCTTCCTTTAATGATAAAATAAATTAAATGTAATTAGGTTTTTGTTTCAACCAATGTTGAAATTGTAGATTTTGCCTAATTTTCCGGAGCAAAATGTATGTAGAGTTGTGTTCTATTTAAACTGCTCCTTGTAACATGATTTCTGGTCATCCTCCATCACCACTATCATTATCAGAATCAGCTGTTTTTATTTATTCATTTGACGTACATCAGTAGTTATTCCAAACACTCGCAATGTGTTTAAAAATAATGTGGAAATTTTAAAGTGGAAAATAAGGACAAACTTAACAATGGAAGGTTGCGGCGAAGCAAAATGGGCATATCTACCATACTTAGCTTTGTACAAAATATTTCAACACTTAAATCATAAAGAACTTATTTCAGCTGGTCAAGTGTGTAAATTATGGTATCAAGCTAGTTGTAATGATCTCCTGTGGAAAGAGTTATTCCACGACAATTTTATGATAGATAAGTCTATTCCAGTAGTTGCAGGTAAGAAAAAAATATCTGTTGTCTAATTAATATGTTATATTTCTAAAAATATATTAGAATTATATTGGTCTTTATTATTATATTAGAATTATATTATATTAGTTACATATTTTCTACAAAATTTAAAAATAATTTTTACATAAAAATATACACTTCATATAATAGAAGCAAAAATGTATTAAAATAAAACATACTAATAACCATAACACATACCTCATAACCTACGGAAATGAAACAAAATTACTTAATGTGAAAAGAACAACAAAATAAAATATACTAGAATACAAAACAAACAGATCTTATGTTACTGATATACTTACACCCTTTAAGCCATTTCTCCAAACGAGAATCTAGGGCTATACAAATTATGACCTATGAGTGGGCTAAGGACAAATGGATAAAACTAACTAGCTGACCTAGAATTTTTCACAAGAACCACTATATTATTATTATACTCAAAAAGTACATGCATTCAACAATTGGATGCAATACCCTCAACATATTTTTAAAATCACCATCATATCTTCTGTTAAAGTTGTAAGCATAATATAGCATCCCTCAATATAGCAGTTTCCATGATTTAACAAATTTTTAGAAATCCCCTAGAACTGTCAGTAAAAGCTAATGCAGTACTAGCTAATACATTACAAATACATTTGTCAAAAACCTTTTTATAATGAATTTTCAGCCATTGCAAAATATAAATAAAAAATATTATTTACCTACATTTAAAGAATTTTGTCAACTTATAACATTTGTATAACATATCCTATCAATTATTCACACTAAATTTCATACTAATTCATATCTCAACAGGTTCAAATATGTTCAACTTTTTGTCTGACAATCATTATTGTTTAAAGTTAATAATAAATAAATAAATAAAAATTAAAAAATGGCCGATAAATAAAAAAGCTGTTCCTTAATTGTCACAGTAAAATTAAAAATCGTTAATTATGTAAACGAGAATTCTATAATCAAAACAATAGATATTGTTAAAAAGTTCGTAACTCCCACAAAGTATATTGGCCATAATTTTAAAGTTTAAAGATACATTTTCAGAAGAAATGGGTTCAAGACAAACGATGATATTAATAAATTAATATGAGAAATGTTTAATTTAAATACAAGGTACTTAACTCAAAAATTTTCTTTATACTTGTTAGATTTTGTGGATATAACATTTATAGCATGGATTACAGATCACAAAGGCATATTTTAATATTGGTCTAATAAGGAAATAATATAGAAATCACACTACATAAATATTGTTAAATTCTCCAGTAAATCTCTGAATAAAAATCTATCATTTCAGAGCTCTGGAAATTATATCATCAATTATGAATGAAAAAATTAAAAATTTTGTTAAAATCATAATCTATTACATGCCTATGCCTATACTTATTTTCAATAAATAATATTGGTTTTGTGTCATTCCTTTCCAAGACTTTAGATTGTTCATCGATAATAGTATGATAATATAACCTATTTATTTATTTAATCAATAAACTCAAGATTTATATTGAGTGTTTTCCCATCCAGATTTATGATATGTGACTCTCACTCCCTCTTATGGCAACATTGACTCATCCCAAATTACTATGGTATCAAAAGTATCAAAAGAATTGACCTCTGGTACGGCTCTTTCTGTGTTATTGGGCGTTAGGTGACCTGGTACACCAGAGTATCTCACAAAAATTTTCTTATGTATTTGGATATTGAAAGCTGTAATACTTTCTGCATGGTCTTAGAGAGATGTTTACTAATACTCCATTGTTTTATGTTCTTTAGAATGACACTAGTAGTGAAGAGAATAGTAGGTATCTTCTGGTTGCTTTTCATTTTCCATTGTCCCCCTTATTTGTATCTCAAGATCTGAGTACTTGACAATCTTCTCATTGTATTTAAAACACAGGTTGTTGTTGTTAGGTATTGGCACAACAGTATGAGATTCAGTGTAATATGTGCCACCGGTCAGTGCAGTCCCAGTATAGCTTGTGGGTGTCTTTTTCATGCATACTATCAGGAACGTCCTGGTAATAAGTAATATGGTTGGTTGGGAGAAGTCCCAGTTTGTTAGCTATCTCTTGATGAAAGATCTTTCCTACTGAGTCATGCCGCTCCTTATATGCAGTTGCGGCAAATGCCTAGCAGAGACTTTTAGACCACTTTACAATATCAAATGAGTAGCTATTATTATTATTATCCAGATTTAGCCATACGGCTCACACTCCCTCTAAAGGGAAAATTCACTCATCCCAGATACCTACGGTATCAAAAGGATTGAGCTCTGGTGGGACTCTTTCCATGTTATCAAGTCCTAGGTGACTTGGTATGTCGATGTATCTCCCGAAAATTTTCGCACGCATCTGGACATCGAAAGTAGTACAGCTTTCTGCATGATCTTATATAGATGTTCATTTAGACCCAGCTTTTTTATGTTTTCTAGGAGGTTCTTCAGGATGACTCCAGTGGTAGAAAGAATAATAGGTATCGTCTGGGTACTTTCCATTCTCCATTGTCCCCTTATTTGTATTTCCAGATCTCTGTACTTGGCGATCTTTTCGGTGTACTTATCATCATCATCATTTTGGCTTTACAACCCTGTGTGGGTCCTAGCCTCCCCAAGAATTTTTCTCCAGTCGTCCCTATCCATCGCCTTCCTCCGTCAAGCATGTATTTCCATATTTCTCATGCCTTCATAGATGTTATCTAGGAATCTTGTTCTGGGTCTTCCCCTTCTTCTTTGACCAATAGGTCTATCAAGGAGCATTTTTCTAGCTGGGTCGGTTTGCTCCATCCGCATTACATGGCCTACCCACCTCAGATGTCCTATCTTTATGTGTTTTACGATATCTGGTTCCTGGTATATCCTATAGAGTTCGAAGTTGTATCGTCTTCTCCAGACACCATTTTCATTTACCGCTCCATAGATGCGCCTTAGTATTTTTCTTTCGAAACATCCCAACATGTTTTCATTGCTTTTTGTTAAAGTCCAGGTTTCTGAACCATATGTTAGGACTGGGCGTATTATTGTTTTGTAGAGTTTTACTTTTGTATTTCTTGATATAACTGTAGATTTAAAAAGGAGATTAAGCCCAAAATAGCATCTATTAGCCGTGCAAATTCTGCGGTTTATCTCTGCGGTAGTGTCATTTTCAGTATTGACGAGCGTTCCCAGGTATACAAATTCGTTAACTGCTTCGATGACGTCATTTTCTATAACAAGTGGCCGTGGTGTTTGTGGTTGCGTACCTATTTTCATGTATTTTGTTTTATTGGTGTTTATTATTGAACCCATTTTTGTAGCCGCTTCCTTTAATGCTACGTACGCCTCTCGTGCTGCGTTTTCCGTTCTCCCAACAATATTGATATCATCAGCATATGCTAAGATTTGCACAGATTTGTTATATATTGAACCGGTAGTTGTGATTTGTGACGTACGTATTACTTTTTCCAGAGCTAGATTGAATAGTATACATGAGAGTGGGTCTCCCTGACGTAGCCCGTTATTTGTTTTAAAAGGTTCAGAGAGTTCCCCCTGGATTCGTACTTTGCATTCAACTTTTTCAAGGGTTAGTTTGGTTAAACTTACCAACTGATTTGGTACTCCTAGGTCTATCATTGCTCTAAACAATTCTCTTCTATTTACAGAGTCGTAGGCTGCCTTGTAGTCTATAAATATGTGGTGCGTGTCTACACTGTATTCCAGTGTTTTCTCTAGAATTTGTCTCAGGGTTGAAATCTGATGAATTGTTGATTTACCACCTCTGAAACCAGCCTGGTATTGTCCTATTATTCGCTCTGCATATGGTGCCATACGATAGCATAGTATATTGGAAAATATTTTATACGCTGCATTTAGGAACGTAATTCCTCGATGGTTAGAGCATTCAAAGATATCTCCCTTTTTGTGTATGGTGCAAAGTATTCCAATATTCCAATCATTGGGAAGGGACTTCTGTATCCATATTTCTTTTATAAGCTGCTGTAGCGCTATTATGATATCGTGGCCACCTTCTTTATATAATTCCCCTGGGAGATTATCTATTCCGGGTGATTTGTTTCTGGCTAGTTTGTTTACAGCGTCTTTAACTTCCAGGATCGTTGGTGGATCCTGCTCCCTCTCGTCTGCTCCGCTTACCTCGCAGCTTTCGTCTTCCGGGTTTTCTTCTTCTTCCTCTATATTAAGTATCTGGTTAAAATATTCCGTCCATCGGTTTAGTACGTCTGTTCTTGTTGTTAAGAGATCGCCATTTAAACTTCTACATTGAATTGTGTTTGCCTTAAATTCTTTTCTGTTGATGTTAACTTTCTTATAGAATGTTCTGAATTCTTTCTCTCTGTTGAGGTTTTCTATATATTGAAGTTCCTTTTTTAAGTGGTTTCGTTTCTTCATTCTGTGTATTTTCTTTTCTTCTCTTCTCTTTGTCTGGTAATTCTCTATACTTGTTCTAGTTCGGCGGGTAAGCATTTTTGCATAGGCTTCATTTTTTTTCTGTGTTGCGTCTTTGCATTCATCGTCAAACCAGTGATTTTTTCGGGTACAAGTTTCTGTTCCTATTTCATCTTGTGCTGCTGACTCAATATCTTCCCTTATCCTGTTCCAGAATGAGTCTATATCTCTCTGGTCTTCTTCGCCTAGACTTTGATTCCTTAACCTATTGGTAATATTTTCCCAGTACTGTTTTGCAACAGTTGCATCTCTCAACTTCTGTACATTCCATTTCTTTCTATTTATTTCTTTTTCTTTGTTGGAGTTTGAAATTCTAGCCCTTAGTGTTGAGATCACTAAACAATGGTCTGAGTCTATGTTTGCGCCTCTATAACTTCTGCAGTTTATTATGTCCGTTCCGTGTCTTGAATCCATTAAGATGTGATAATTCTGACTAGTTGTTCTTCCATCAGGGGAGGTCCAGGTTACCTTGTGTATATTCTTGTGTTCAAAATAGGTGCTAGCGACGGTCATGTTCAGTGCTGCTGCTAAGTTTATCAGTCGTAATCCATTATCGCTACTGATGTTGTGTAGGCTATGCCTTGCTATAGTCGACATAAAAACTTGCTCTCGTCCTATTCTTGCATTCATGTCACCTAGCACTATTTTAATGTCATTTCTGGGGCATCTTCTGTAGGCTTGTTCTAGGTCTTCGAAAAACTGTTCTTTAGTGTCTTCTAGTTTGTCGTCGGTCGGGGCATGTGCATTAATTAAACTGTAATTAAAGAATTTACCTTTTAAGCGTAAATAGCACATTCTTTGACTGTAGGCTTTAAAATCAATAACTAGGCCTTTTGTTCTTTGGTTTACTATAAATCCCACTCCATCTATGTGTTGGTTTTCATTGCAGCTGTCATATATGGAGTGGGTTCTCTCTTCGTTGTACTTAACACGCAGATTATTGTTGTTAGGTATCGCCACATCGATTAGTGTTGTTTGTCTTGTTAGTTTATTAACTAGCACGAGGTCTGGTCTATTATGTGCTACAGTTTGGTCTGTGAGCACAGTGCGATCCCAGTATAGCTTGTAGTTGTCATTCTCAAGCATACTCTCAGGAACATATTGATAATATGGCAGATGGTTTGTTTGTAGAAGTCCCAGTTTAAAAGCTATCTCTTGATGGAGGATCTTCCCTACTGAGTCATGCCGTTCCTTATATTCAGTTGCAGCAAATGCCTGGCAGCCCCCAGTAAGATGTTGGATAGTTTCTTGGGCTTGACATCCATATCGGCATTTGTCGTTTTGGATCTGAGGGTCTTTGACGATATATTCCAGGTAATTTTTGGTGGGTATAACCTGATACTGAATGGCGAGTAATGAACCTTCTGTTTCGGGGAACATCTTTCCTGATGTCAGCCCATAGTTCGACGCTATATTGTCGACATAGTCTTGACTAACTTCATTCGGATGTCGCCCGTGCAGAGGTTTACCCATCCAGATGCGCATTTTTTCGTTCTTAGTAAGATGGTTTATGCGCATTTCTTGTTCCCTTAGTTTAATCGGCGTTGTATCATCTACTGCGCAAATTGCGCGATGAAGAGTAGATGTCGCCGCCTGCATCTGAAAAGAAGTTCGTAAATTAGTAATCTGTTTTCCTAATTGCTCGCTTATATCAATAAGTCCTCGTCCTCTTAAATACCGCGGTAATGTCGTTCTTTCTACTGCACTTCGAGGATGGTGTTTTTGTGCCTTTGTGAGGTGTGTTTTTTTCGCCTTTGTACTTTTCGCTGAAGAGTTTCTATATACGTTTTAGTCCACTTAATGATCCCAAATGAGTAGCTAAGTGCGGAAAATGCGTAGGTGTTTAATGCCTTAAATAAATTTTTACTATTAAGATGTGATCGGAGTAGCTGTTTTACTCTTCGTATGAACTCTGATGTTAATTCGATTTTCATTTGTTTATGGTCAATTTTCTGCGCTTGCTTTACTCCTTGATATTTATACATGTCATTTTCGCCCATAGCATCGATGTTTTGGCCATTTTGCATGTCGAATCCTCCGGGCTGAACCTATCCCTTGACTATATTTAGTACACGACATTTGTCTAACCCAAAGTGCATACTGATATCATTTGAAAAAGTTTCTACAGTTTTTAGTATTTGATCTAGGTGATTTTGAGTGGAAGCCATCAGTTTCAAATCATCCATATACAACAGATGATTAAGCTTCGCCACTACAGTATTGTTGTTTTTAATGCTAAAACCTGAGTCAGTAGAGTTCAATAGCTGGGATAGTGGGTTCATCGCTAGACAGAACCACAATGGACTCTCCTTGTCGAGTCTCCTTGGTATGGGCCGCGGTTAATTGCGATATTTTCCGTTTCGATATTGTTTTCACCAGGTATTTGGAGGTGAATTTTAGTCTTCCAATCTGTCATTATATGTCTTAAAAAGGTCACTATATTATCATCGACTATATATTCTTAATATATCTACCAGCCATTCATGCGGCACTGAGTCAAAGGCTTTCTTATAGTCAATAAAGGCAGTGAAGAGGTTCTTTTTTTTTGGTGTATGCCTGTTTAGAAATGACTGAGTCGATAATAAGTTGTTCTTTGCAACCCATGGAACCCTTAGCGCATCCTTTCTGTTGAGGTTCTATGATATTATTTAGAGCGCAGTGTTGGTAGATACGCTGGGTACACAGGATGTGACCAATTTATACAGAGTTGGAAGATACGTAATTGGTCGGTACTTGGCTGGATCTTGGGTATTATTTTGATCCTTCGGTATTAAATAAGTTGTTCCCTGTGTTAGGAATGATGGTATTTCCTGCGGATTAGAAATAACACGATTAATTAGTGTTGACAAGCACTCATGAGCACTCCAGAACTTCTTAAGCCAGAAGTTTTGAACTCCGTCTGGTCCAGGAGATTTCCAGTTATGAAGCTCTTTGATGATATTAGAGACTTCTTCTGTGGTGAAGGGTTCGTAGATAGTTCTACGGTAGTGTTGACAGCTGTGCGTCGTATCTTCTATCCATCCAGCATTGGTGTTAAGAGCAGCTGGTGTGGAAAGTTGATTTCCCCAAAACTCCTGAATTTCTTCTTGGCTTGGGTATGATTTATTGGCACTTTCGGCAGTGGAATTGAGTTTCCGATAGAACGCCTTCTCGGCATGCTCAAAAAGCGCATTGTCACATTTCCGACTGTTACTAACTTTGTACCTTCTTAGTCGTCCTGAATAAACGGAGAGTTTTTGTTTTAATGTCATTAAATTCGATCATATTACGAGTGTCTTGCAGTGCTTAGCATTATTTGATCAGATTTTTTAAGGACTTTTCTACTTGTTGCTCCTCGTATATATTCTGTCATTTGACCAATGTCCCTACGCAATAATTCAATCTGGTTTAGAAGCCGTTTCTCCCAGGGTGCAACTCTGTTATCTATCCTTCCGGCATTAGTACCCCGTCGTGTTCTGATTATTATTATCCAGATTTAGCCATACGGCTATTATTATTATATTATATTATTATTATTATTATTATTGTGTTATTCCTCTGATTTTTCATTTCAATGCTGCCCTACCTTGTGCCAAATGTCTGATCTCAGACCATTTTGATCCTCGTTTTTCTGCCTCTTGTCCAACTTTCTCATCCCATTTTTATTGCTGTCAGCAAACCTTGTTGGAGTGGCCTCTCATTTATAATTGGTTCTACTGGTTTTAAGTACTTCTAAATTTGTTATTATGGTCATGTTTTATATCTCATCTTCTTTTGTGATTCCTTCAATCTTTTATAATAATCTCATTTTGGTAGCGTAAGTTTTTGTTGTTTGTTAGTGCTCACGACTCACTTCCTTAATTATTGAGAATCTCATTACTTTTTCATATATATATATATATATATATATATATATATATATATATATATATATATATATATATATATATATATATTCATTTTACAAATTCCCAACTGTCAACAAACGCACGTGAAAGTCAAACAGGGTCGTACTGAGGTGTATCATATGATTTTTAAAAATGTTTACTTTTGAAACTATTAGTGTAAGAATTTCTTGAAATTTAATCATTGTGCAAAATTTTAATGTTTCATTGAAAAAAAATGTGCTAAAATAAAATATTCATCAACTGAGAGATACATAACAAAGTGAAAATTTTGAATAAAGTAGCATTGTCATAAGTTTATCAAAGACTAAAAACATACCAGTTAAAATACTCAGAGTCTGAGGAGCTACATGTGCTGCTGTCTTCGTCTGGATTTATTAGTATGGGTTCGATATGGTTCTCTATTATATTGTCCAACTTACACATTTTCGACTCGACTTTTTGTTGAACGTGTTGCACACATTTCTGCCACGTAGTTGGACTAATATTATTTATTGCATCATAAAAAATATTTTTCATATCTGCAAATTTAAAAGTAATGTTTTTGGCTGCTACATAATTTTTTACTTCTGCCCAGATGAGCTCAATTGGATTGAGCTCACAATGGTATGGGTGCAGCCTTAACACTAATTTGTTTTGGTTTTTGCCATCTCATCAATGATATATTTATTATATTGTCCCTTATGTTCCTTAACGATAGCCAGCAGTTGCACTTTTAACATGGAGTCCTCAAACCCTATATTTGTTGATTTCAGCCACGCTTGGATGTCAGCTTTTCTAGAAGCAGTTGTTGGAATTTTTTCCAATTTTCTGAAATGATAAGACATGTTCTCCAATACGATGAGGGAGTTGTCTTCTAATCGCTGCAGTATATTTTTGAACCAATTTTCGAAAGAATTCCCATCCATCTCTTCATGATAGTCCCCAATTTTTTTTATTCAAACACCCACAGCCCTTCTGGAACAAACCCATCTTCACTGCCAATGTGACAGATTATTAGCCTTTTTCCTTTTCCTGAAAATTTTATTATTTTAAAATTTATTTGAAGTGAAAAAGCACATAAACATTTACCTGCAGGATAATTTACCTATGTATATGCCAAATTTCATGTCAATCCAAGCGGTTCTTTAATATTTACAACAAAAACCGTGAATAAATGGACTAAAAAGGAAATAAAACTTTTTGAAACATCAATAAATTAAAATATTGGTTTCTCTTACCTTTATTAAAGTGATTACCGCAAGCTATTTTTATTTTTAATTAACAAATACTTTGTTTTTGGATACTAAAAGTTCAGTACACACTATAAAACTTAATACTAAACACTTAAAATAAACTCTAAAAAATAACACGACCAGTAAATAACTTAACACTAACTATAACATATAACACACAAGGCAATAAATTATATTTAATAGCCACTTGACGAATGAGAGGGCAAATATCAACACTTGCGTTTGTTTACAGTTGGGAATTTGCTGAACGAATGTACCATAGAAGTTGTCATTACTCTTGATTTGTCTTAGATCGTTTATTTATATATTTATAACTTGTTGCTACCACTAGCACATTTTCGCATTTATTTTTACATTTATTGATTGCGTCCTCTACAATAATTAATGAGAACAATAGTGCACTAAGTACGCATCCATGTTTTAATCCCATTTTTGTCTCAAATTCTGATTATTGATTGTATGTTCTTAATTTGTTGCCGATGTTTTTGTATCGAGCTTTAATTATTTCTATCATATTATTTTCTACTCCTTTCTTCAAACATTTCCAAATGACATCTCTTTTTACTGCGTCGAAAACTTTTTATTTAAATGAAATACTAATAAATTTTATTTCCTTTTTTCAATAGATTCAGTCCTGTCTGCCTCAGTATAAAATTCAGATTTTGAGTAATTCTTTTCTTTCCTAAATCCATGTTGCGAGTCTTCCAAGTATATTTCCAGTTTTTCCTATATATTTTTTTCATTATCCTAGTAAAGAATTTGGTGGATATGCTGGTATGCTTATCAGTGTAATTCCACAGTTTAAGAAATTTTTTACATCTCCCTTCTTAAACATTGGTACTATTATATGGGTGATCTAATCACTTTTCATTTCTTTTATTCGGACTACTTCATTTAGCAATTCGCAAAATTTTGCTTTTGTGTCTTTGTATAGATACTTCATCATTTCATACGTAATTTTGTCCTGACCTGGGGGCTTTAACCAATTTTAAATTATTTTTAGCATTTCTTCCGTCTTTGCATTCATCGCTATTGTTTGCAGTTCATCCTTATTAACGTAATCTTCTCCCACTTGTATTTATTCTTTTGATTCCTTAAATTATGTTATTTCTTCGAAGTATTGTTTCCATATACAGTAGTCTCGGTTATCCGCCATAAACGAGTCGACGGAAGGGTGGATAAGCTAAAATGGCGGATAATAGGGAAGGTTAAATGGAACAAAAGTGTAGACCTATTGTAATACCAATGCAATGGACTTTACTCTTAAAAGTGTTTCATTATGTACTGTATACTGTATGCACATATTATTGTAAAAAAGATTAAAATAAAACCAGAATCCATTTAAAATTGACTTACATCTGACATTGTAGATAGAATGGTTTAGAATGAGAGAAAAAAACTAGTGATTTTCATTTAACTTGCCGATGTATCTCTTTTGTTGCTGCCAAGTCTCGCCATCTCTGTAGCATCATAATATCGACAACTGTGGCTTCTTCTTGTTGATCGGCGTATTTTATCGCTGCTTCAAAAATGTTTACACCTTCTTTGTGTGAAACTTTGTGGGGCTTAACAGTCTCTGGTTCTGTCGTCACCACCTTCACTATTAACAAGAGTAACAATTTCTTCATCGATTATTTCATACTGGTCATCCCTTGAAATTCATTCAAAGACACATTATCACATCCAGGGATAAGTTTCACTAAGGGCAAAATATTTTCCCGAACTTCATCCGAAGTGTTGACCGCAGTTACATCATCCTAGCCCAACAGCTTATCCCAAGACGTAATAATTTTTTGTGTCCCAACCTTATCCCATGTACTTGAGATCCGGTAGGAAAAATCTTTCAAATTGATGGCTTTCAATGTAGGGGTTAAGTCTCGGCCATCGTTCATTTCTTTTATAATGGTTGATAGAAGGATTCTCCAATAGGTTCTTTTCAGCGTCTCCAAAACACCCTGATCCATAGGTTGACAGATAGCTGTGACATTCGAAGGGAGGAACGTGGGCTTTATATCCCTATCTCTAAGTTCACTTTTATCAGGATTCTAGAGCGGATTATCTAACAGTAAAACTGCTTTTCTTGGTAGATTATTGTCTTTTAAAAACTTCTTTGTTGATGGTACGAAGTCCATGATGAACCAATCTTTAAAAATGTCACTGCTCATCCATACACTTTTCTGCAATATTTCACTGGCAGAGCGTGTTTTGAAATTCCCTTAATGCTCTGGAATTCTTTGCCTTTCCAATCATTGTCAGTTCCATCTTATGATTTGATGTGGCATTTCTACAGGCTAATTACTCGCTCTTTGCTGCGTTTATAGCCAGGAGCAACTGATTCACTTTTAGCTGAAAGACTCTTATTGGGTAACATTTTATAATTAAGGCCTGTTTCATCGTAATTAAATATTTTATCACCTGTTAAATTTTCAACCTTTCAACCAGCGGTCTAGCCAGCCGATACTTGCTATAAATCTTCCTCACTCTATTAAAATTCCTTTCGGAAGTGATGCCTTTTTTAAGGTATGCCCGGATATAAGCACTCCTTTATCCCTAAACTGGACAAACCAAATGTACTAAGCCTCGCTAATTTTTTCGTAATCACTTTTTTTATGGTTTTTCTGTCTTTCAAGTCGATTTCAGTGACTCATGAAGAACACCATTTTTCTAATTCTGATCGGTTTTCGATGAACAGTACGACGACCAACACCATAGTGATATATATATATATATATTTTGTCTGTTGATGTAAAGCAACCTATTTCTCCGCTATTTAGGGTGACAAAATATTGCTTAACATCTCATTTGCTACGCCTTATTATGTAAATGTCATCAGCGTATGCTAAAATTTGTATCGCTCTTTTATAAATATTAAGGCCGTCTCTAATGGATCTGTATGTATCTACTGAATAATATTTGAGATAATTCAGGTAAACAATCGAATAATTTAACTGGTTTACAGTTGCATAAAAGATAATTTGATTAAAGTGGTGAGTATCGTCCGTATTAGATATCGCTTGATTCACGCCTTACAGGTCATTCATCCGGAGGGGGTCTCTGGAAGCCGAGATAGGTCTGGCTTCGATAGAATACAATACTTTTGCTTGGCGAATCTAGTGGGGAATCTGTGACACGTAAAGAAGCCACAGCCAGAATACTGTAGTTTTTCGGACATCTAGAAGAGAGGGAATGAAGAAACTTTAACAGATGGAAAATAACAGGTGAGCATTCTGCTCATTTGATAATGAAGAAATCTCATCAGAAAATTGATTGGAAGCATGTGGGAAATCAAAGGGAGAAGGATATTCAAGAAAATTGTATAGATGAAGAAAAGGGAAGAATGTACAGTTAAACACATAAATATGTTGAGATACATCATAGATAAGTATATTGAGTTTCCAATAAAAAACTTAATTTGTGGTATCTGTGGTATTTGGGGAATAACATGTGTAAAATACTTAAAGAAGTTTTAGACTGGCCAATGGATGTATTTAGCGACATCCTTAGATATTTTGCCATATCTTGTATCCTGTATACACCGATTAAAAGTACTACTCGCACTGATAATCGGTGTTGAAGGAACATTTTACTCGCGAATTTTGGAAAGGCTGTACAGTCGCGATGGTAGTGCATTTGTATTTTGTACATTTTTCTTAATTTATTGTTCAATAGAATAGCTGGAACAAATTTTTTGGTTTGTCTGAAAACACTTCCTTTGGGTCAGTTTTACTTCCTTGTAGTTATTTGTGTAAAATAGCTCTTTATTCAATCCAGTAGTGGTAAAATTTAAGCATGTACAGTTTAAATATTCTTTGATGATAACCAAAAATTATAAATGAGAACAATATCATTTGTTAAATTCATGTTGGTTTTTATTATATTTTTAGGAAGAACATGGTATGAAGAATTCAAGAGATTATCCTACAACATACCTGTCGTACATACCGAAACATTAAGCTATCACAACGATCAGGTGTTGCACGTCAGTTTTTCCCATAACGGGAAATATTTCGCAACTTGTTCCAAAGATGGATATGTCATTGTAAGTATACTTTAAACCATCAAGGTCCAAGAATTCTATCATAATTTATTCGCTACTAGTTTGAATCTGTAAATAATTGATAATTATTACTAATGATACTGGCCTTGTACGTCTATGATAGGTTGGAATTATACACGGCAAGTTTTTTTGATTTAGTTATCATTTTACGTTATTTACAGGAAAATTATACACATCGTATACATAATAAAATTATTTTCAAGTATACAGTGTAGGCCAAAAATTCGGACCAAACGAAAGTTACATTTTTCCAACTGAAACTTTTATTATTTTAAATTTTAATTTTTCTCTTTCTGTGCTATTTCGGTAGTATAGTGTTTTATTTTATACATAGTGTTTTTAAAGATTTGGTCACTTCAGCGTAAAAATCATTAATGGATGGACACCTTGTTCGGTTAAAAAATGCGAGTTACAATTAAATGTAAATCTAGTGGCGCAAAATTAATAGAAACGGTTTATTGTGTAGAGAATAGGACAACCTTGATAACAGTCATAGCTGTATTTTATACAGAATCATAAATCCATAATCCTTCTATAATTATATTTAGGGGGGAGGGTCAGAACTGAAGAGGAGAGAGAGAGAAAGCATCTTGAAGAAAATCCCACAAAAGGAGCCAGTATATATTATTGAAGACTTTAACGCCAAAGTGGAAAAAACTGAAAATGAACCACATTTGAGATATTGTCGGGTCATTTGGCTTGGGCTTTAGAAACAACAGAAGAGAACGTCTTCTACAGTTTGCCAGTGAAAATAATCTAGCGATAATAAATACACTTTATAAACATCACCCAAGAAGGCTTTCAGCCGGGACTAGTCCAAATAAAGACCAAAAAAATCAAAGCGACTTCATACTCGTGGGGAAAGATGGAAAGCCTCAGTAATAAACATAAAAATTATGCCTGGAGCATACTGTGGATCAGATCATAAGATGATAACTATGAACTGCAGGCTCAAACTACACACACCTAGAAAAAAAAATCAGACAAAACAGCTACGGACTAACAGCTGTTAGCTCTTAGTGATAACGGATGTAAAGGGAAACCTTAGAATTAGTGGAAGAAAGAAAACTTATGCTACAACTAGTGGCGCACCCAGAATTTGTCTGAGGGGGGGGGGCGTTGAAATTTTTCATGGTACCTCCATTTTGAGTCCCTAAAATTTGGGTTTTAGTTTAATTTAAAGTACTAAAGATAGCAGTGCCAAAGATTCAGGTATCTATTATCCTGCCTACCAACTAAAACCACCCTCTCCTACTTGGGCGCAGTTGACTGTCGCACGTACCGTACTCCGAAAGTGGGGTGGCCGCTATAAGGCTGACGACATTTTTGGAACACTCCCTTCTCTTATCTAGATCTTATCTATTGTTCTGAAGCTATTTTCTTGTGGTATTTTAAATTACTATTTTAATGGGAATAAGCCACAATTGAAAGTTAAAATAAGTTTATTGACGTTTGACATTAATCCAACTTGTAAATACAATACATTTTGGAGACGGCTATCGCCGTATTTCCGTTCTCCTCCGCCAATGCTCCCGGTCCAAGACATGCTCCTCCTCCAAACCTCTCAATTCCATCGCTCTTCTAATTCCTTCATTCCATGTATGAAGAAAAAGAGGTGTACCTCTTTTTCTTCTTCCAGGGGGCTTTCATTTGTGAAGTTTTTGGGGCCAACGTTCGTCACGCATTCTCAATAGGTTAGGTTAGGTTAGGTGTCCAAACCATTTTGAACCTCTTCTTTCTATTCTGTCAATGATCGTTTCTGTAGCATTCATGTTATTTCTTATAGATTCGTTGGTTTTCCTTTTCTGAATTGATGTTCTAGCACTTCTTCTCAAATAATCCATTTCAACTACCAACAATCTTCTCTTCAGGTCTGCATTAATTGTCCATACTTCAGAGCCATAACAAAGAACTGATTCAACCATGGTTTGCCCTATTCGTTTTTTGTTCATTTTGGAAATGTTGCGATCCCACCATAAGGAGTTCAGACATCCTACAATTTTACGTCCCTGATTAATTCGGTGTTTAATTTCGGTTTCTTTCAAGCCGTTCTTAGCAATGAGTGCACCTAAATATTTAATTTTTTCCAGTAAGGGTTACATACTGCATCCTTGTTTTAGTCCTTTAGTTACTTTTATTGGCTCTGATAGTGTATTTCCGATTTTTAGGTAAGTAGTGTTATCCCTGTATACGTCTGTGATTATTCCTAAAAGGTATGGACTAATGTCGAGTTGTCAAGCTTGCCACAATTTAAGTCTTGGAACTGTATCATACGCCTTTTCTAGGTCGATGAAGGCTAGATGTACTTCGGTACCAACCGCTATTCTTTTTTCTATTAATTGTTGGAGTATAAACAAGTTATCAGTGCAAGATCAAAGATCAAAGATTCAAACATCAATAAACTTATTTTAACCTTAAATTGCGGCGTATTCCCATTAAAATAGTAATTAGATCTTATCTCTGTCGTTGGCCCGGTTGGTGTTTCCATTCTTCTTCTTTCTTTTTAATGACAGCTCGGATGTAATTGTGAACACAACTATTTCTTTATACATCCCGTTTCTCTCCACTGTACATCTATTACACTCCAGCATTGTGTGAGTAACAATGTCGAAATATTCGCAGTATAGGCATTTATCTGTATCTGTCTTTCTGAACCTATGAAGATACTCCCTAAAACATACAATCTACCCAGTCCCTTAGGTTCGGGATCACCATCTTGGACACTGGGCAACATCTTCCTTGTTGTTCTACTCTTCTTGCCATCTTTCCATTGGTCTTTCCCTTTCTTCTTTTTTTATAGCTGTTATCAAATGATCTCTTCTCTTATAGAGATTTCTCTTTTCTACTGCTAACACATGCAGAGGAACACAACCCTTGATAGCCCACAAGGTCGCCGCAAATACAACCCTGTAGGCGCATGCTACTCACAACAGACTCGTTCTGTCTACTTTTGTCTAAGTATAAGCCTAATATTAGGTATCTACAGTGTAGGTAAAAGTTTATGGTCGGTATTGACCTTAAGTGAGATGGAGTGAGAAACACCTGTTGTAAAAGAGAGGTACATATATTAGGTCCGCCCTTTAAATATCGCCGAAAATACATGAGTGGAAATAATATAAAACGGGAAATTCAACGTTGCCAAGCTTATTGGTTTTATTTGACCTGTTGTCTTTTTAGCATTTGAACAATGTTCTAAGATAACAAAATTTGGGCGAAATGGATTTAAATGACAGCTTACTGTTTTTTATTGGGAATATGCCACAATTTTACTTTACAATAAGTGTAATATAACATTTTGATTTCCACTTCCGAAATCGTTTTATATAAATAAAATTTATTAATGATTCGTATTTTAAGTACGATTTCCGAATTAAAAATCTAAACATCAAAATAAGCTTATTTTAAAGTCAGATTGTGCCTTATTTCCAATAAAAATAATTAACTGCATATAACGCCACAAACTTCATAGAAAATTATTTGGCAACATCTCGTGTCGCGTGGTCAAAGCCTCGAATCAACGTAGGGACACAGATAACGAGAACGAGTAGAGATGGGTCAATGCTTTTTAAATGCATTCTTTTTTTTCGAATCCTGAGAAAATTAATAAATATTTTTGAAAAATTTAAACGCAGAATGAAAGAATACATTATTACCGAGGGCCGAAAGTGCCTGAAAACTTCTATAATGTTTATTTTAATAAGTCACAGGGGTGAAAAATAGAGAAAATTTAGTGTGATTTTGAATTTCAAATATCTCATTCAAAAAAACTTCTTGTTTATTCTAAGGGACTTTCGGCTCTCGGTAATAATGTAATCTTTCATTCTGCGTTTAAATTTTTCAAAAATATTTGTTAGTTTTCTCAGGATTCGAAAAAATGAATGCATTTAAAAAGCATTGGCCTGAAATTTTGCGCCTACAGCTCTTAAAACCGATTTTCGTAAACAAGTAACTATGATTGTTTAACAGTAGTTTCAAGTAAGAGAATACCTACATAAACAAACATAATGACTATTATCGTTTATGTGTATATTTATTGAAGTGAAAGAAACTACTGAAGGATATATTTATTATAACTTGAAAAATAAACTCTTCTTCTCTTCTTCTACTTCTTGGAGATCTTTCGATCTATTTAATTCTGAAGCTGCCTCTGGTTAATTTCCTGGGAGGTAGATTGCCAACTATCCCTCCATCTTTTAAGTGGTCTTCCTGGAGGTCTTGAACCGGGCGGGTTATTTTCTAGGGCAATTTTTGGGAGTCTATTCTCATCCGTTCGTCTTACATCACTGTACCACATCCTTTTACGCTGCCTTCCCCATCTTACAATATCTTGAATTTTGCACTGCTCTCTAACGTTTGATTTTAATTTGATTTTGAACATGTGTTCACATTTACAATACTTTATGAATATAGTGGTTAAGTTAGGATATACATGGCGATGGTTTTTCCACCATTGTAATGGACTCTTGATACAGGTGTACGTTTAGATGAGTCATGTGCAATTAATTACACCATGGACTTAAGTCATCTTTATCGGTTTCTTTTTCTTGTACTGGTTGATTTTCAATAGTACAATCTTCTTTTTCTTTTTTTATAGAAATAACCAGCTTCTTAACTCTTTCTTTTGATTTTTTATCTATATTTTTATCAGAAAATCCCTACACTTTAAATCGTGAATCCATAAATGTACATAATGACAATGTGCCACTCTGTTCTATCCCTCTAAATCTTTTTGCTAAACCCGATATTAGTAATTGTACTACGTCGGATACTATGGATGTAAGGTTACCGTTTGCTAAAATTTTATTGCAAGATTCTTGCAGGCAGCGTACCATAACAATCACTGAACTACCCTTCAAGTATTTTTGGCCACTCATTGTACTTGTTATTTCTTTAAAAGGCCGTAAAATTTGGGAAAGTTGAGAACAAATAATCCAGTCTTCATTATTTAGATTTGGTCTAAGTCTAAGTCTGTATTAACTAATACCAATGTGGAACGGATTGCCTCTTTTAATTCGGTCATTCTTTTTAACATGTAATAGGTAAAGTTCTACCTAGTTTCCACGTCTTGGATTGGCCGTTTGGAAAATTTGTTATGTTGTAATTGATACCTTATAAGCCTTTCTGAAGAATAGGTACTTTTTTTGAAATGTGTTTTTGCCGAATTGTCGAAAAAAGACTTTTTATTTTATCTATTTGTACACGACAGCATTCAAGTGCGTCCTTCACCAATACATTTAACGTATGAGCAAAACAATTTAAATGTTTTCATTCCAAAACATCTTTAATAGCTTTGACTATATTTGAGGCATTATCAGTTACTGCAAAATTTACTTTTCGTTTTAGATCCCACTGATAATAATTTCACTAATTTCAAAAGCGATGTTTTCTGAATTATGGTTTCCAGAAAAATGGCAGCAGCCTAATAAAACCGTTTTAAATTCTAAATTTTCGGTTAAATGGTGTCCTGTTAATGCGATATAACTCTCAGTTACTCCATATGTCCAGAGGCCAGTAGTAATACAGATATTTTCTACTTCTTTAACAACTTGTGATCTAATAATTTGCTCAGTTTTGATATAACATTCCTGAAGTAATGAACTTGACGTAATGAACAAGTTTTTCTTGTTGCCGGTTTGTGTACAGGAATCCACCCTGCAAACTTTTTAAAAACTCGTTCTTCAACTATGAAAAACGGATGAAACGAGTCTTTGCATAGGTTTAGTAAATCCATATCTATTTGTTTCTTTTGTTCTAAACTAAACGCTTGGGTGGCGGTGGCGGTGGCAGTATGTCAGTACTTGTAGTAGAAGTAGTCGAAACGGACAGAAATGCGTCAGGAGAAGTTTCAATCATTGCAATATTCAGAAAGTGGACCAAAAAAGCTGCATCTTCTACAAATGTGTATTTTTTGAAAATAAAATTATTATTCTTATACTAGGTCAATAATTTTGACTAAGAAAAATAATTCTTAATTGAATATTTACAATAAATAAATCCTTTAACGAACTATCAATAAAGATTTGAAATCGAAAATGCAGATCAATCGTAAATCGAAACTCATTCATTAATAAGAATGCCTAGTTATAAAAAACAAAGGAAAGAGTTAAGAAGCTGGTTATTTCTATAAAAAAAGAAAAAGAAGATTGTACTAGTGAAAATCAACCAGTACAAGAAAAAGAAACTGATAAAGATGACTTAAGTCCATGGTGTATTTTTGATGAATTAATTGGACATGACTCATCTAAACATACACCTGTATCGAGAGATATAAAAGAAGTCTACATGTATTTGTCTGATGATATTACCCACAAAAAATTTCGAACGGAGATGGGAACTGTCCATTACAGTTTCGGAAAAACCATCGCCATGTATATCCTAACTTAACCACTATATTCATAAAATATTGTAATATTGTAACAAAATCTGTTCCTTGTGAACACATATTCAAAACCTAGTTTAATTTGAAATAAAAGAAGAACACGGTTAACAAGAAAAGTAGAAAAACTTGTTTTTAAAATGTCAATTTAGACGATTCGCGATTTAATAATGTGTAATGTAAATGATAGTACTATTTGTATTGTTTAATTTATTTTTCAAGTTATAATAAATATATCCTTCGTTAGTTTCTTTCAATATAATAGCCAATAGGTTTGTTTGTGTACTTGCTTATTTGAGACTACTGCTAAACAATCAACTAGTTACAGTTTACGAAAAACGGTTCCGATTCTGGGATATCAATGGCCAGATGAAATAATATCTATTATAGGAATTCTGTACGCACTTGATTTGAATTTGATATAATTAATTTTTAAAGATATAATTGTCTTCCTTACATTATGACTTATTTTTTTAGTTATGGAGATCGAAATATCCAGCTAAGAAGAAGTATATTAGGAACATGAAACATTTCAAATGGAAGTACACTCAGTATTCGCAATTTAACGAATCTGATACTCTTCTTCTTGTGTCCGGAGTTCATTTTGGCACAACTCACAGCACTTCAGGCGAAATTGCAGTTTTTAATTTGAGTAAGTTATTTATATAAAATATTCTCTTGTAATTTTGGATTTAGTTAATAGTTTAGCTTGGAACTGTAGTATATTGATATCCAAAAAGATTTAATGGAATAAAATGGCATTTGGTCACACATTCGACATCGTGGTAGCCACAGTTAATGTTAAACTTCGACTTTCTTTCTCAATCACCCTATTCTTCTAATTTAACACACCCGGATTATATTTGTTTAGAAAAATAATATATTTGTATTTTTTAGGAAATTTTGAACTGCAATGTCGAGTAGTAAACAAGCCTTATGACATTTTCGGTACTTGGTACAGCGATCAATACTTGCTCTCTGGAGACCTACACTGGCTTGCTCATCTAGTTAGTACGTCGCATCTGTGGTTGAACAAAGCATCTCAAGAAGCAGAGTCCGAATTAGTACCAATCACTCACTGCCTTTTCCGGTTTTACAACAGAAACGCCAGTTCCATAAGGGCAATAATGATAGCGAACTGTCTTCCGAATTCCGAGAATGTCAATGTGGAAAATAGTGGCGATGGGAATGTAAGTACTCAGCAAGGGACGTCGTCGCAACATGGGAATCCTGTTAGCCACAACGATATGGCCTGGACACCTTTAGATGTTAGACGATGTAAGTATTTACAGTAATATGATATTTTTATTAGGTAAGAATTAAATAACATATCCTTATCAGTAGAAAAATACAACAAATTACAGATTATAATAACAGAAGAGAGGCTAGAAAATTTTACAAGGAAATCAAGCAATGCACCCAAGGATACATAACAAGATCAACAGTCTGCAAGGACAAAAATGGGGCAATTATCAGCGAGAAAGAGGAAATAATGAAAAGGTGGAAGGAGCATTTTCAAGAGCTGTTAAACCCAGAAAAAGAACAAAACGAAGATGAAGAGATAATTCACCACACAGCAGAACAACTAGTTGAGCAACCAACATTGGAAGAAACGATAAACGTCATAAAACATCTAAAAAATAACAAAGCACCTGGCACAGATGGAATAACTGCAGAACTGATAAAGAATGGTGGACATGCGCTATGGAGGCGTATCCATAAACTAATCGACCGCATATGGACACTAGAAGTCATCCCAGAAGATTGGAAAGTGGGAATCATACTTCCTATGTACAAAGGGGGAGACAAACGACTCTGCAAAAATTATAGGGGCATAACAGTTTTAAATGTCATCTACAAGATATTATCAGGAATTATATATAGCCGCCTGGAATCGTTTTCGGAGGAGATTATTGGTGAATACCAATGTGGCTTCAGACCAAAGAGGTCAACTATAGACCAAATACATATGTTAAGAGGTATACATGAAAAATGTGTTGAATATAACATACCTATTTACAACTTGTATATCGATTTCAAACAGGCGTTTGATGGAGTAGATCGACAAAAGATGTTAAAGCAACTATCTATGTTAGGGATACCCAATAAGTTGGTTAAACTTATACGAATGACTCTGAAGGGTTCCAAAGCTATGGTGAGAATAGATGGAGATATGACGCAGGCCTTTGAGATTGAAAATGGAGTTAGACAAGGGGATGCCTTATCAACAACACTTTTTAATCTAACTTTAGAAGCTGTTGTTAGAAAACTGGATGTAAACGGCTGTATTAATACAAGATCTATGCAAATATGCGCATATGATGATGTGCCATAATAAGCCGCAACAAAAGGGTATTGAACGAAAAAGTTATAGAACTGAAACGAGAAGCTGCTACGTTTGGTCTATATATAAATGAAAGTAAAACATAATATATGGAGTGCACAAAATCGAATGAACATGAGAATCTGAAGGTAGACAACCATACCTACAAATATGCCTCCACTTTTCCCTACCTAGGCTCAATAATAAATGACAACAACAACATCAGTCAAGAAATACAAGCACGGATTCTTAGCGGTAATAAGTGCTTTTATGCATACAAAGACTTAATGAAAAGTAAGTTACTGAATCGTGAGTCTAAGCTGAGAATCTACAAAACAGTAATTAGACCAGTGGTCACATATGGATGCGAAACGTGGACCCTCTCAACCACTGATGAAAATCAACTGAGAATATTTGAGCGCAAAATACTAAGGAAGATATTTGGACCAACCCAATGCAGCGATAGTTCGTGGAGAATTAAAATGAACCACGAGCTGGATGAACTAATGCAGAGCGCAGATATTGTCAGATTTGTAAAATCACAAAGACTAAACTGGCTTGGTCACCTAGAAAGAATGCCAGATAATCGAGCTGTAAAAGTAGTTCAGAGATGGAAGCCCCAAGGAAACAGAACAAGAGGAAGGCCCCGTAAATTATGGATAGACGACGTAGAGAGGGATCTTAAAACCATGAACATCAGGCAGTGGCGAAGGAAAGTATCCGACAGGGCAGAATGGAAGAACATAATTAAGCAGGCCAAGACTCACAAAGGGTTGTAGCGCCATTAGAAGAAGAAGATCCTTATCAGTATAACTCCAATATATTTAAAATATTGACTATCTGCGGACAGTTTTAATGTTATTAGTATGTACATTATTATTTTCTTTACTTTCTAACTATCGAACTATCAAAGTTCATTATATATCTAAAAATAAAACACTGAAAACTTTTGTTTCAACACTTCCACCAAATATATTATAATTGATTATCACTAGAGCAGAGGCAGAGTGCTTTTCTCAAGTGATGTATTTTTACTATGCGTCTACACTTTATAGTCTTTAAGTGAATAAGTTGAGGGGTGACAGCTATTTGTCTTGAGTTGGTCATTCAGAATTATATCTATTTTAAAATTGCTTTAAAAATGCCACAAGAAAATAGCTTCAGAACACTATTAATTTATCAATTTTCATAGATTCTAATAGAGATAGTTTAAGGCTTTTATTTTGAATGTGGATAATTTGAACTTGGTCATTAAAAGAAAGATTACATTATGATCTAGAGGGTGAAGTGCGTACGTAGAATCTGTTTTCTTATTATTGAAAGCCTTTTTGTGTTCTGCTATACGTTTGTTAAAGGTTTTACTAGTTTGGCCGATAAATTTTTGGGCTGTTACCATATGTAAGTTTGTATACACCTCTGTTTAATCGCTTTTTCTTTTATAGTAAATATATTAAGAAAAACAAGAGCCAGAAGAAAACGCACTTAAACAGTGGTGTAAACAAACTTACATGCGGTGACTGCAAAAAACTAACATCGGTCAAATTGGTAGAATCTTTAACAAACGCTTAGCAGAACACAAAAGGGCTTTCAATAATAGGAAAACAGATTCTACGTATGCACTTCACCCTCTAGATCCTAATGTAATCATTATTTTAATGACCAATTTCAAATTCTTCATACTCCAAATAAAGACCTTAAGCTATCTTTTTTAGAATCTATGGAAATGAATAAATTAAAAATACAGATATAATTCTAAATGGCCACAACTTAAGAAAAACAGCTCTCCCTTCCTCAACTTATTCAGTTAAAGACTATAAAGTGTAGACGCATAGTAAAAATACATCACTTGAAAAAGACACTCTGTCGAAACAGCTGTAGTGATAATAAATTATAATACATTTTGTGGAAGTATTAAAACAAAAGTTTTCAGTGTTTTATTGTTAAATACATTTAAATGCCTTAAAATTTTCCAAAATATTATGTTAAAAATACTTTTGTTAAAGCTATGTACAATTCCGTGTTGGATTCAATGAAAAAAGACTTTCCTCATCCAATTTGGTATAACGAAGATTACAGAAAGGTTGAATCGGAATCGTGGACTGCCATAGATAGCGATGAAGAAGTAGAAGACGTAGGGAACAAACCGAACGAAGATACTGACGACAACAGTTCAGAATCATCGTGTGATACTGAAACTGAGAGGTAAATATCATTGAGAATAATGTAGTGGTAATATTTTAGTAGCCGACATAGCATATACTAGGTGGGTTGATAAGTAATATCCTTTAAAATAAAAAACATGTTTTTCCAGAAACTTTTATTGTATTCGATACAGTCTCCTTTTAGCTCAATACAACGATTCCAGTGATTTTTCAACTTCCTTATACCGTCCGAATTATACGATTCTGGAAACTCTGCAAAATAGGTGTTTGTTTCGTCAACTATCTCTGTTCGAGCTGATTTTTTTATTTACGAGCCATCCCTTTAGATTCGGGAACAAATAATATTCGAAAGAGGCTAAATGACGGGAATAAGCCGGATGAGAAAGCTATTCGAAGCCCAACTATATGAATTTTTGCCAGTGTCGTAATGCCCTTATGAGCCCGTGCATTGTCTGAGAAACAATACTTTTTTTTTTCTGCGCAAGGGGGCCATTTCTCACTAAGTTCCTGCTTCAATGTCTCCAATAATGCACAATATAGTTTGCATTGGCTATTTATATTTTTATCTTTTTTAAGATAGTCAACTAAAATTATGCCTTTGCAATCCATTATGCAAAATACAGTACCCACCTCCTTTTTGACTGATTGAGTCACTCTTGCCCGCTTCTGAGCACTTTTGCCGGCTTCAGTTCACTGCCGTGCGTTTATTCTGGTCTCTGGTGTATAGTAGTTGAATTAGATTTTATCAACGGTTACCAATCGAAGCCAAAAGTCTTCATAAGGTCCAAACACTGCTAAGAAGTGGTCTCACAATAATGTTGCAATAACTTGCCGCGCATGCGGGGACACTACGTTGCTACACCGGCTTTCGGATGACAACAAGGGCGTAGCCGTCTATGCTCAAGTGGAGTTGGGGGGATTAGTTGAGACTTCTCTTTTAAGTGAATGGAGTTAACTGGGCGCCAGGCAGATTTGCCCTACGGCAGACGCCTAAAGTAGACTATAAATCCAAACCTACCAAATTGTTGCAGTGCTAATCAATGGTAGGTATATAGAACAAAGGAAATGAAACGACACCTCAGTTATAAATTATATATTAATAATTAGTAAAGGAAAAATAAATTTAGCACGTAAATAAATATGAAATAATTAATAATAAAATAAACCGAACAGATGTATTACTACTTAACAACCACTAGGGTAACCTACACAGTAACTAGATGAGCGAAAACACAAATAGGGCTTCCAGCCCTTAAAATTAAATGGGGATTATAAGCGTCGCTTGAGCTTAGGCGTAAACGCTGTAGAACATTAAAATAATAAAAACCGAAGAACCGAAAACGCACTAGGTATTACCTACAAATAAAACTAAAATGATTAGGTATAGGGCTAATGAACATGCGCAAAAACAATTAACGAAATGGATATAATAAAACTAGCGGAGGTATCAGCGATGTTTTCCTAGTCCTTAAGAGGAGGAAATCAATGGCGAAAAAGGTAACCAAGAAGAACAACGTAATAAAGAAAATGAAAACTCTACAAAGAGAAATATATTAGATTATCTCCCTGTATATTCCACTATCATATAAAGTTAAATCTAAAACTAATAAGTAGACTTATAAATATTGTAATAAACAAAGTAAATATTGACCCAATTGACCCAAAAATATGTATTTCTTTTAGAAAATAGGCATTTTTTTAGAAAATATGCATACTGTCCATGGAAACATAATATATTTAATAATGGTATATTATAATTAACGTTTATTTTAATAATAACAAGTAAAATACTATTCCTTAGAATAATGGAAACAATAAATGACCAAATGTTTTTCAAAATTTTCGAATAAAAACTTATGGCTTCTATCTGTGTACATATATTTGTAAACTGAGAAACTTCTTTCTACATCAACGGATATGGGAGCATATTTTAAATTCACAAAAATATTTGGTTCTAAATCTATTTCTTCACAAAAAATGACCAACAAGAACGTCAGCTACCTCAGTAAGTTTCTGAACACCATTTTTTTGGAAGATGGATTGGTGGTATATAAGGCAAAAGTTCTAGGTCTTTGTACTTCTTTGGATTGATATTGAGTGGGTCCTGATACAAAGGCCGGAGGTCCACTATAAATGGTGGTCGGCCAGACTTCAGTGGCGTGATGTCGAAGGGCCAGTCCTCATTTAATTTCTCTTTGTCATCATCATCATAAGTGGCTCGACAATCCGTTGTGGATCTTGGCCTGCTCACAAAGAAGTCGCCACTCCTGTCGATTCCTGGCAACTTCCCTCCATCTTCTAACCCCTAGAATCTGTAGGTCTTCTTCCACATCATCAATCCATCTCATTCGTGGTCCTCTGCTTCTTGTGCCCTCTGGTTTTGAAAATGTTAATCTCTTCGTGTATTCGTGATCTGACATCCTAGCAATGTGTCCAGCCCATCTAAGTCTCTGCACTTTAACGAATTTCACAATATCTGGATCGGTGTATAACTGATACAGTTCAAAGTTGTATCTTCGACGCCATAGCCCATTTTCATTTACGGCCCCAAAAATTTCTCCAATTTCTCTTTGTATTACAGTTAAAAAGGTGAAGACTTTTCAAAATGAAGCCGTTGCATTTTTTGTATTCCTTTGATTTGCCGTTTCATGTATTGAGACATTTCATCAATAATCTTGAAATCATTCTGAGCAATTTTCGATACTATAAACATCCTACTAAACTTCCGACCAGACAATACCAATCTTCAAGGACAAAAACATTATGGCTTTTCTTTTTACACTTCTCAATGATTCCAAAGTCTTAGTCGTATTCAAGGAACGAGTGGCCCCTTACCAAATTCTTATGATCCACTTTTTGTATTGGTGTGGTATTTACAATAAAACATCAAAATTTCTCCATATTTTAGTTTTTATTTTGACCTCCTACATTATCACTAAAAGCCTCAAAATGAGTAACAGATTCGGGAAGTTCCTTAATGTATTTAAGGAGACATGAGATAATTTCCTGCGACACCCAAGAACCTACTTCCTCTGACCACATAAACATGGTAGCTGATATCTGGTTGGGGAATGCCACCATCAGTTTTTTTCTTTAAAAAATTGTTAAACCTTTTGTTACTAATATCAAGGGTTTTCTAACGGTCCTTAACCGTTATTATTTTCACCATTATGATGCAGAAAATCGTAATGTGTTCTTACAACATAACGCCAGAATCGGCGGAATTTTTAGGTAAGCATTATAGACAAATGAGATATTGGCTCGTAACCAAAAATCAAAATGCAGCGAATCACACTACTTGATTTTAAGAAATGACGATATCATATATGTTGATACATATATTAGAATATTTATGTAAAGCTTGTTTTAATACCATGTTAAAAATAAGTGTATAAATGGTATTATTTTTCAGATTCGTTCAGACTGACAAGTACCTTATTTTCACAACCGGTTACAAGACATATACACCACACCAGATAGGATTCAAACGAATAAAACCGTTCAAATTTCCCAAGCGAATGGAACTAGGTCTAAGCTTGAAGGAGCGTTTGATATTGTTCGAACAAAGAAAAGAACAAAGCCCGCCTCCGGATCCGGACTGGTTGGATTTCGATCAGGTGGCGGATAAGTTCGATAAAGTTGATCATTTAATCGATCTTCATGGGCATATAGTCGGAATGGGACTGAGCCCAGATCAAAGGTAAGATTTTTGAGATAAAACTTCTTTTTGTGCTTAAATAGTATGGTTTTCTTGCAAAGGTTGAGTATAAAGGAGAACATTCTGAACAAATATATTATAAAAACGCTCGAACAGGTCAATTTATTTTCCAGTTTCCCATATTCTTCTCCATTATCTGTGTCTCATAACATGACCGAAGAATTCGAGTTTTCATTTTCTCACTGTAAACGCAATTTCCTGTTATTTTTCCATTCTTTTCAGTACTTCCCTCTTCGTCTGTCCAGGGTATTCGGAGAGTTCTTCTGTATTTTAATATTTTGAGGACTAAGAGTTTTTTTCGATAATTGTCCTGTTATGTTCCATGTCTGTGCTTTCACCCTACATAGTGCAACTGGGAATAGGTAACATTTGATTAATCGGATTTTTAATGGTATTAAATGTTCCTGCTAGCAAATATATTCTTCATCTTAATAAAGCTTGATCTTGCCTTTTCATTTGTGAACCTAATCTCCATTGTCATGTTCCATTCATTGTGGACAGTTATTTCAGATATTTAAGGGTATATATATATATATATATATATATATATATATATATATATATATATATATATATATATATATATATATATATATATATATATATATTTAGGGATTCTACAGTGTTCACTGCCTTCCCTCGCTCAACCGTTTCCATCTCTCTCTGTTCTTCCATTCTCCATCGTTTAGGCCTCTCTTACTCATGGCGTCGTCTACTTCGTTCCTACCTCTTTTCCTCCTTCCTATGGGGCTCCATTCGGTTATTCTCTTTATCCATCTGCTGTCGCTAGTTCTTCTTACATGTCCATACCACTTTAGTCTTTTTTGTTCTATATATGTTAGTATGTCTGTTTCTATTGATGTTCTATATCCTATTTTTCCTAATTACTATCCATTTTGTTTTTGAGGCGTTTAGTTTTAATCCGTAGTTTCAGATACTCTCACACCCTTTGTAGTAGATTCTGCAGGTCTTCAAAGCTGCTGGCTATAATGGTAGTTACGTCCGCATATCTAACGTTATTTATCAACTCCCCATTAATCATTCTGTAGCATCATAAAGTCCCATAAAGTACCTTAAAACTACCATTGAATAATTTGCTAATAGTGTTTTGTAATATTATCCTGTTAAAAATAAAACGCAGTGACATTTCCCCCTTTGTCTCCATAAATATGTCGATCCATGGTGTCATTAATTAAAAGTTAGATTAGTTAGAAAAAATAGGTTACTCTCAAGTCGATGTTAAGTATTTATGATGGGTCATCGCACACGTTTTATTCCATTGAAATTTAACATTTTATATAATTTTTCGTCACTCATAGTATATTTTTTCAATAGTCTTGCTGTTTTACTTCTTCTCGAAACTAGCGGCTTTTGAGCCGGGCATACATTGAACAAATTTGATTCTACTATCCTTCTCTTAACTGCTTCCTTCTCTACTATCCGTCTGCAAGTATCATTTTGCGAAATTTTTTTAATGCTTCGGACAATATTGTTTTTTTATCTTCCCGATTTTGGTAGGTTTTCAAAATGTTCATTTTTATTATATGATTAAAATGTTGTTTGTTTTTGATCTTCTATGAATACATTCACAACTGTTTGATTTAAATTTTTCCAAATTGGAATATCTCTTGACATGATTAATTCCTCACAGAAATGTTACAAATAGTCTAAAATAAATTCCACAATAAATGTTTTCTTTTACTTTCACTTTAAACTTATTTAAAAAAAAAATAATTCAAATGTTGCTTTACTTTTGAAAATTTGCAAACTTTGTCAAAATGAGTTTATATTAGTTGATCGTAGAAAATACTATTGTCGCCGATTATAGCAGCCTATATGTCCCGATATAATGCATATAGCAGTGGAAAATCTGGAAATTTGTTAAAACGCTGCTTTACTTTTGTCATATGTATTTTTTTCATAACCTTATTAAAAAATATACAGTAATCATTGGTACGATTGGATTCACTTTTTTTTCAATCTTTTCATGTATCTGTATAAAGAATTCAGAATTTTTACTGATTTAAAATTACTACATTTATACGGCATTTTCTAAACACAATTTTAATTTCTTGTTTCTCTTAGTAGCTTACATCAAAATACGTCAAAATCCTGACACCTTTTTTTGACGTTTTCTTAATGATTGTAAAACGCGTCAAACGTTTTGATAAGAGCGACGAAAAAGCGCATAAAATGTTAAAATAAAGCGTCACTTGACGCATTTTTCCACTATCAACAAAATTTTCGCACGCCCATCCGGCACAACCGTTACTTCTACGACTTATAATTTTGATTTAAACTAAAATTACAGTTGTTTTTATTTTTAGATATCTGTATGTAAATAGTCGGTCTTGGCCGGAAAATTACGTGATAAGTAATCCTTTGGATCCTCCGCCGATAGCACAAGAAATCGACATTCATGTGATAGATTTAGTGACTTTAAAACAAGTAGGAAAGATGCTTCGAGCGCACAAAGCATTCACACCGAATAACGAATGTTTCTTTATCTTTTTGGACGTGTGTAACGAATACGTAGCAAGGTAAGTGTCAATTTAAGATATATTTATGAGGTCATGAAAGGGTGCATGTGAATGAACGAGCAGATTTTTTGGCGAAACGAGGTTTAGAAGTGGCCGGAATAAGAAATCATCAAAAGAAATGGAGAGCCACTCAAGGACAAATCCAGACTAAAAAAGTAATAAAAAGTGATAAAAAAATTTCGGATAATTTGATGAACGTCAATTAACGAGAGATTAAAACGGTCACCGAAATGGCTAGTGGACATTGCCGTTTAAGAAAACACCTATATAAAATAGGTACCGTGAATCAACATACACATCCTATGCCACTGTAATACTAAGTGATATGAGGCAGAAATTCACTGGCCAGCAGAGGATTAAACCAGAAGAGATCCTAAAACTACCAATGAGAAAACTGTTAACAGATTAACGTGTCTCGCCTGAACTAAGAAGAAAAAGAAAAGAATATACATTTATATATTAGTATATAACATAAACTTAATAACATAACTAATTAACATAAAACAGTCATATTAGATATTCCCTTTAAAACTCCGTCAAAAAGATACTAATTGACAGATCTCTGTGTACTGTACGCAGTTAGAATAATTCTCATAGATCAAATATAAAAATAAAAAAAAATTTTATATCTCATTCCTCATTGTTTATGATTAATATATTCTAAGTATTTTGATATTAAAAAACACTAATGCCACAGTTAATCAGATCTCACAAAATATTGCATTCTCTTTTTTTTGTTTAGCGGAGCAGAAGATAAACATGGTTACCTATGGGACCGACATTACGGCGCATGCCTAGCCAAGTTTCCCCATCGAGATGTCGTCAACTCTGTGGCTTTTAACCCGAAAGATCCCGAAATGTTGGTGACAACCTCTGACGATCATACGATCAGAATATGGCGGTCTAGAGAGAAAGTGAACAGCCTTAAACTAAACGAAGCTGCGTTTCTAAAAGGAATTGAAATGAGAAAAGGCAACGTGGTGAAGCATAGTCGGAAAAGATTGAATATGTCTCCGGATAGTTAGTTAAACGGCGAAAGGGCGAGTTTGTATGTGATTTCGTTTAGGTTTTGTATGATATTCGGTCAAATATTCGATACATTTTAGTAGATCTATATCGGTTACATTTGAAGTTTCGATGGTGATATAGCAAAAATTATCGCGCTGAAGCCAAACACGTTTTTAAATACCTGACTTCAAATATATCAGCAGCAGTAACGATACTGATACTTAAAAAAGTTACATTTACCAAGATCTGGTGAATATATTGGCTCAGGTAGCACTGGAAAGCGTTTTAAGAATGCAAGTTTATGTACAGATGAGACAGTATAAAATAAGAGTTGTTTCTCATATTTTTATAAAAAATGCTCTTGAACCCAACAAGAATACAAGGTCGCGTTTTGTTTGTATTTTTTCTGGCTGTATATTTAATTACCATTCTTAAAATTTTTTACAAACTCATGTTAGATCTTTCTGCTTAAAGTTTTCGCAAATTATTTTGTCTCTTTCGCGTTCTCTCTCTCCTTTACTCTCTCTTTCTATGTCTGTACAGGCAACGAAATCAATCAATGTTTGTGATTAACCTATTTATGAATTATTACACAATAGTTTCATTTGTATCACTACGTATGTAGAAGCATTAGACATGCGCAAAAATAATTAGATAATTGACAAAACTAAAGTTGATTGGCACACTAAATTTTTATTACCTTTTATTATTAAGAACTTTGAAGAGATTGAACACAGATTTATGCAAATAAATTAAGATACTTAAAAAGTAATGTAATGAAGATATTATATATATATATATATATATATATATATATATATATATATATATATATATATATATATATATATATATATAACCGTTTATTAGGCGTAAACGCCCATATAATAGGGATTTATGGTGACTCCTTTATAAGTCGATCAGACACCAGCGTATTCTAGTCTAAGTAGCAGATTAATTTAGAATTTTGAACTACTACGTTAGCCTTTTTGTTTTTCTGTCCCAAAATCGAACCATCGCCCCTAAATCATTCGACACTGAAGCGAATGCGAGTCAGCTGGCTAGCCCGCTTGGCTATTTGACTGGTTTGATATTAAATTTGTTAATATTATTACAAATACATTTGTAAAACACTAAATTTTAAAATGTAGACTTTAATTTTGGTAGTGGATGATGCACCTGCATACGGATTGATAAGAAATGAAAAAATATCAGTAACTGGTAACTGTATTAACAAAAATTATTAATTGATTAGTCTCGTTGCAGATTTTAGTGTTGTTTAAAAAACTTAAGGTACGTTTACATAAGACACTACTTATCTCTGTCAGACATAAATTCGCTTTCGTGTTTATATACTGAGAGAAATTATGAGGAATTGATAAGTATAAGACACTTCTAGAAATGCCGAATCTAAGATAAATATACAGTCTGTTTACATATACATCGATATTTATATTTTACGGGTACTTGAACTTCTATCCAGTATATAATTTAAAATCCCTTTCGCGTTACATTACAGAACGTTTTCGGACTGAAAAGCCCATCCTCAGAGTTGCCCATCTAGAGTTGCCATCTAGAATCCATTCAGACATCGTCGGAGAGTCAGCAGCAACCCCTAGTGGGAATCTTAAGTTGCCATGTAGGTTGTCTGAGAAATATTTAAACATCACAACATAATTTTAAGTAAAATGTAAGACATATTCAATGTTGTACCAAAAGGCTTTTTACCCAGGTGTTTAGTGGCTTAACTCATGTGCACCGAGTAGCAAAACACTGATGATGGACTTTTTAGTCCAAAAACGTTCTGTGATGTAACCTGAAAGGGATTTTAAATTATATACCTTTTATAAAGGATTTTAAATAAACTTTTGTGATTAATGGTATACAGCCAACTACAGGAATTTCATTTTCCTTGTGGATTGTTTATTTTATCTCGCTATGATAAAATACATCTAAGAATCGCATGAAAAAAAAAAACATAAAAACATGAAAGAAAGGAACAACGTTCTGCATGGACTCGAAAGTGGATTTTGAGACGTGAAAATAGGGTGTCTACAATCAGTTTATGTTTGAGCTTCTCATTATTAACGATCCAGCGTTTTTTTTTAATAGAATAAAACCAGCTGATTTCGAAAGACTTGTTTGCAAAATTGATTCCATTATATCAAAGCAAGATACAAATTCAGAAAAGCAATTAGTGTAAAAGAACAACTTGATGTAACTACACTTAATACTAAATTATCTTGTCATTTCCTTATAAGCAGTATATTTTTTTAATCTGTCCTTATAAATTGGACATTTAACATCCCATAATTCATAACTTATAAGTTTATATTAATACAAATTAATTAATTGTTCCACATTAGCTTTCAATTTCTCCTTTTTATCACCCATCTTGTATCACGACACAAGTGTCAAAAGTAGAGCAGCATCCAACTTTTTGCAATAAGTGTCCCCACAGTTTCAATTTCGAACTAACAAGTGTTTATATCTACAGTTATAAATGTATCGACACAAGTTGCTGATAGTTGAAATATATATCGCTGACATAAATTTTTCACTGTGTACATTAATGTCTGACATAAATTTCATGTGTGTCAAATCTAGTGTCAGAACGTACCTGAACGTACCTTTAGGTTATTTCTCCAAAATAATTGATGAAGCTAATAACTGAGTCTATTAAAAATATTTGGTATTGCTTTACAGCCTTACAACCATAACTTATCGTTTGGATGTATTTGTAAGTCCCTTTCTAGAGGATTTGAACCTATGACCTATTACTTATAAATCAACTGCACTCAATGTTAGTAAAGGATTATAAATACAAGACAATATTGTACTTTACTTATACTATTTACGAAATGTGGTATTTTGTAGTTAAATAATTTTTGACAAATAATCATAGTGTTAACATCATGAATGGGCACAATTTTGAAGTCACAAAGATCGTTTAGACGCCATGACATATCGAACCATTCCTATTATTTTTGAAAAATTATTAAAAACCTTTTTCTTCTAGTATTTATCTTTGGTAGGTACTGGGTAGGTAACAGGGTTAGAATAACAGATAGTTCGTTCCATCCCTAAGATTCTTCAGTCTTGAGGTTCAAATTCTAGTATTTTCTGATTTATTATCTAGCTTTACCCTTTTTATTAGATGGAGAATGTTAGATTATTTGAAATCCATTGCAAGGAATTACATAAGAATAACACGATATCGGAGAGATACTATAACGGTACTAGCGAATTTCAACAAAGCTAATAACTTCTATTTAATGAATTAAGACGTTTTATATAGGAAAATGGTTGTTTATAAATTTATCAATATTTTAATCAAGGAGAACTGATCAAAAAATAAATATATTTAGGATATCATGAGGCGGCCAGACAAGAGTTGCGTCCTCTAGTGATTTTCTCTAGACTTGCCGACGGTTATCTGGTAGACTTATACGTTTTTATGTAGAAAATTGCTCGTTTTTGACAATTTTCTATTTTTGAATACTTAAGTCAAGGACTGGATACCAAAAAGTCCAGATTTTTATCCAACCTTACATCTACGGAATGCTATAACTTGGTCAATAAAGAGTTGAATCCTCTAGCAGACTTTGCCGAACTTGCCTTTCACGAATTTAATTGTTTTTATTTAGAAAATACTTGTTTTCGACTATTATCTATAAAAACATCTAGATTTGTACACAAAACAATATCTGCAAGAAACGATAACTTTGCAAGTGAAGATCTTTCTCGTCTATGGTCGTCACCAGACTTGGTTGTGTCCATTTGGCGAATTTAGGCGTTTCTATGAGGAAAAATTGCTTGTCTCATTCGTGAATACCATGGATGTCTGAAGCATCTTCCGGTATGTGAAGTGAGAATATTACATCGATTGTGTAACGAGAGCTGGCACACAGGCGTCTGTCCTGAGCATTTGCGAAAGACTATACTTCTACATACCATTGGTAGTAATGATATATATATATATATATATATATATATATATATATATATATATATATATATATATATATATATATATATATATATATATATATATATATATATATATATATATATTCCCGGTATTTAGGCGTTCCACGCCCTTCCAGTAGTGATCTATGGAGGAGTATCACCTAGCCGCAAGCCCTTATCTCTTGCCGTACTGCTCCACCATAGGCCGATCAGATACCAGCATATTCTAGACTAAGCCGCAGATTCATTTTAGAATTTTAAACTACTGCGTTAGCCTTTTTGGTTTCTGTTCACCGAGCCGGGGATTTGAACTGACATCTCTCGCATTGAAGCGAAGGAGAAGCCAGCCGCCCAGCCCGCTTGGCTATCCGATCGACGGTAGTAATGATACTTCTACATAAGAAACAAATAGTTGCAACAATTATAGGCTCTAATATCACATGCCAGTAAGTTGATCATCTTCATCCTGCAACGCCGTCTAGAAAATTTAATAAATTGGTAAATAGCACCTGAGCAGGCTGGATTTGTGAAGAGCAGAGGTACTAAACATCATAGAAAAAGCCAGAGAATATCAGATCCCGATATTTATGTTTTGTTGATCTCACAAATGCACTTTGGAGAAGGGAGTACACCAAGGATGCCTTATTATTTAACATCTAAGATACAGAGTTCATAATGTGCAGAGTTTTGGATGGCTGGGAGGAAGGAGTAAACCTAGGTGGTATCAAATGATCTTGCGTTTCGCAGATGGCTCTACACTTCTAGCCTCTACTCCAACTTATTAAAAAATCGAGCTAGAAAGTGAAATCATCGTTAACTACAACAAAACCAATATCATGGTTATTGATCGCCAACAACACTTTCCTAAAACCCGAACTGTTGTGACATGCTAGGTAGTCTCCTCTATGATATAGAGATGCTAGGTAGTCTCCTCTATGATATATCTTGGAGCTCTAGTTAACAACACAGGCAGTTGTGAACCTGAAATTCGAAGACGCATAAAACTAGCAAGAGCAGCATTGACCGAACTTTAATGCAAAAATTTGCAAAGAGCAATTTTTTCAGCGAATTATAGGATGTGAGAGCTTGCATGAAGAGTCAAATGATAACGGATTGAGACTAATAAACTTTGCAAGCACCAAAAACATGATAGTAGGAGAAACAAGATTTCCCCATAAAATAATACACAAAGGAACATGGAAATTATCTGACAACGAAACCGTTAACCAGATAGATCAAATCGTAATAGATGCAAGGCATTCTTCCGATCTCATGCATGTCAGAAGCTACCGAGGTCCAAACATAGATAGTGATCACTTTCTTGTAATGGCAAAAATCAGAGGAAGAATATCAAACCTATAGAAGGATAAACATATGAAACAAGACAGAATTAATGTTGATAATCTGCGCATTGAAACCGTTGCGAGAGAGTATAGGAGACAAATGGATGAGGAAATAGAGAGCCTGGAGGCTGGGGAAAATGTGGAGGAATTGTGGACAAAATGTAGAAACATAATAACTGAGAAGGCATCGGAAATAATGGGGAAAACCAAACCAGTCAGACAAAACGAATGGTTTGACGAGGAGTGCCAAGAAGCAACAGATAACAAAAATAGAGCATACCTAAAGACAAATCAAGTTAGATGCACAAGAAGAGCAAAGGACGAATACCAGACCCTAAGAAGAGAAGAAAAAGATTACATAGAAGAAAAAAAGGCAATTTGAAGAAAAGCAGTTAAAAAACATAGAATGGCTAAGAAATCAAAACGAAACTCGAAAGTTCTAGAGAAATGTAAACAAAATGAGTAAACAGTTTAAGCCTAGAATAAGGAGCTGTAAGGATGGAGAAGGAAATATCCTAAGTGATACGGCCTCAATCTTGAACCGATGGGTTGAATTTTTCGACGCCATTATATCGAAGAAGCAGATAACACCGTAACAGATCGAAATGATTTGAATCTATTCAACCCAAACGAAAGACCACCTACCACTTAACAGGTTGCCCAAGCCCTTAAAAAGCTTAAAAATAAAGCACCAGGAACTGATCAAAATTGTAGTGAGCTCTATAAGAATGGTTGCGACGCTCTGCTACAAGCAGACCATAAACTTTTACTTCTTGTCTGACAAAATGAGACCATGCCCTGTGAATGGTCTCAAGGAGTGATATGCCCGTTACAAAAGCCCTAAAAAGGCGATCAGATCCAGTGTGACAACTACAGTGGTATAACCTCGTTAACAACTGCTTACAAAATACTAGTAAATATACTCTACGAGAGGCTACAAGTTTACACAGTTGCCATAGTTGGAAAATACCAGGCCGGATTTACTCCAGAAATATCAACAAAACAGATTCTCGAGAAAACATTAGAATTTAACATTGAAACCCATCACCTATTCGTCGACTTCAAGGCCGCATACGACAATATCAAGAGAACAGTACTATACCAATCAATGCGTGAGTTTGGCATACCAGAATAACTTATCCGATTAACTAGAATGACAATGTCTACCCTAAAATCCAGCTTCTGACTCCATCATTTGAGATAAAGGATAGAGTCAGAGAAGGGGATGCCCTGGCTTGCCTCTTAGTTAACATTGTCTTGGAAAAGGCAGTCCGAGAAACACAAATTAGAGACGGCGGTACTATTTACAATATAGATCGATATAAATCTTAGCATACGCTGATGACATTGATATAATAGAGCGCATCATGCGAGATGTTGAGCAATATTTCCTAGAATTGGAAAAAGCGGTGAATCAGGTCGGTCTAGTCGTCAACGAAGATAAAACCAAGTACATGTTGGTTACTAAGGATCCTATAGCAAATGAGGCACGGGAAACAGCATTTGGAAGTCATATCTTTGAACGTGTTGACAGCTTCACATACATTGGCTCGCTAGTAACTACTGCCAATAAAACAAGGGAAGAAATTAAAAGACGAATAAACCTTACAAATAGGGCATACTATGGACTCCAAAAACAATTCCACTCAACACTCAATAAATATCCAAAGAAAAAATTAATTAAACTAAAATTATTCCCGGTCCTCACATACGGGGCGGAAACATGGACTATTACGTAGAAGGATGAAATACTTCTGGGAATATTCGAGCGTAAGATACTCCGCAAAATATTTTGAGCTATAAACGATTAAGGGCAGTGGCGCAAAATATTTAATTTCGAATTATACAAACTCTTTAATGAACCAGATGTCGTAACGTTCATTAAAACACATGGACTTAGATGGGCCGGACATATAATACGAATGCCTGACAACATGATTGCTAAAAAGCTAACAACAAGAACACTATAGGAAGAAGCAGAGGCCAACCGCGAATTAGGTGGTTAGATGGAGTTGAAACCGACTTATGGATACTAGAGATCGTTGCCAGAAACCGAACAGAATGGCGCCTAATCTTAGAATCTTATAGCAGGCCAGGATCCACAGAGGATTATCGAGCCAAAAATGATGATGAGGAGGAGCCCCCCATCTGCTTGTATCCTAATTACTAAGATATAATGATTTTTTGTTCAATGGCCACCAAAAATTTAAATTTGTACTCAATAGAACATCTGAGAATGCGGTAAATAGGTCAGTTAATTGTGGCAGAACTAATTTTAAGAATTTTAGAGAACCAACTCCTTCGTTCTTGTTAAAAAGAGAAATACCAAATCACTTGGTTTCTTGACTTGATTTAACTAGGTCAATCAAATCTTGGAATTTACGATATGGAATTAAAACTTTATGACAACTTCTTTTTAAATATTATTTGTTTAACTTTTTCAAAGTATTTGATAGTGTTGAGCTCTAAATTCATCAAAAGTTAGTTAAAATCAGTTATGTATAATGTTTCCTACGTATATGATGTACAATATGTTTTGTTGATGTTAATGATATATTCAAAGATCTATTTCGAGATTTGAGTCTGTACCAATTTATTTTCAACGGATTATATCTTATTTAAATGTATTTTTTGTATATTTATATAGGTTTATTTATTTAATGAATATCGAATATACGACAGAAAACTCATAATTGAATCTTTATATATACATTTACGATTATTATATTTATTTTAATTAAGATATTTATCAACTTATTGTATGTGACCATTGCTGTGCAATTATTTTTGGTCTTTATACCGAAATATTTTTTGTAAATGTTTGATATTTATTAAGAATACATTATATAAATTGTTGACAATATAAAGTGTTTTATTTCTTTCTATAGAATAAGAAAGGAAGCTATAGAATATTTCGACTGTTAAAGAAACAACAGGAAGATATAAATACCTAATGTCGTAAAGGAAAAATATCAAATAACTTTTGATAAAAGTTGAAAAACAACTCTTTTAACCATTAGATATGAAAAACATCACCAAAAATGCGGTAAACTCTCTATTAAACTTAACATCAGATATTCGATATTTAACGAAAAAAAAAAAAGAATTCAGGCTGTCTAAATTAAGTAGACTAGAAGAAATGGGGAAGTTAAACAAAATGAGAGCCTTACGGGACATCAGACATATGTTAATAAACTTACTATTGCAGACATTTTTCATTAAAAAAAGAAGAATAATCACGAATAATCTCGGAGTGTATATTCATTAATATTTATTAAAAACTTTTCATTTGTAAATACTAATCTAAAAATTACTATAAAAATAAACCTTTTAAACCTTACTATTTTTTGGGAATAAGCCACAATTTAAGTTTAAAATCAGTTTATTTTTGACGTTTTGATTTAGCTTTAAGTTACCTCACCAAGCTCGGCTACAATCAATCGCATCCGAACTCACCACAGTCGATGTGCATATTTATTACAAAAATGGGCTAAATTACCATGTCCAATAAGCGCCTGCGATTTAGTCCAAACCATTAAACAAATAATAAAAGAATATCCTCAAACCACATAAAGGAAGTTCAAAAGTTTTATGTTTGCGATATCAAAATCGATAAATTATATAACGAATATCGATGCCTTCCTTGTAAATTTAATCAGAAGTTTGTTTTATACAGAGTAAATATTACTTTTTTATATGTTATACTTATACACTAAATAAAATAAATAACACGAATATTGATAAACTAAATTAATATTCCCTAGCATGAACACGCTGGAAAGGTAGGCTGGAATGCGCTGAAGAACACAGCGAGAATAGTGTAGTAATGCACACACAGAACACAGCGAGAACACAGCAGTAATAGAAGAGTTGCGATGAAAAGTAGCGTGGAGAAAGCGTGGTCATCTACTACCTACTACAGGTTTTCTATCACGCCCTCCTAAATGGATGGAGATTTTTAGGCAATAAAAGTTCTACATTTTTCGTATCAGTGTAACGTGTCAAAACGTACATTGTTACATTTTGACTAATTTTCGTTTTTTTTATTAAATTTTATAAAAACACTCAGTATATAAGTTTAATCTTTGTAAAAGTTCCCAAAATATAATTTTTGGCCGTGCTAATAAAATTCCCGTTATAGGTACAACTACCCGCTATAATCCCTTAAAGGTTGTACCGAAATGCCGCTAAATATACCGATGATGTCTTGTCACATTTTGTTTCCAACTATTCCAAAATACCGTTAAGACCACACAAAAAACGGTATTTTAAGCAGGAAATTTTTTTGTTTATATAAAAAAGAACACATTTCCAATTCTATTTTTTTTTTGAGTGACAGTCGACATCCAGACGTTGACGTGAACAGTTCTCGTCTAGGTTTTTAGGTTTCTAGGTTTTATAGCGCAAGGTAAGACGATTACTATAGGTGATCATTAGCTATGATCGATTGGGACGCAGATCGAGCAAAACCGACGCAGAAAGGGAATCCGGAAGAAAAAGAAGGTGTAATTCGACGCATGCGCTCAGAGCTCAGAACTATGTGGTTGAGTGTAAGCAACCACCGAAAACTGCGAGCCGTAACGCTAAATACACCAGAAGTCAGAGAAGGGTCAGGTTTTCGGCAGGTTAGTGCATTTTTCTTCTCCTAGAGGTTTAACGGCAACAGTGTAGGCTCAGTGGGTGATTTCGTAAGAAAGGCCACCTACGCAGGCCGTTGCTGCTATTGTTGGCCTTCAGTGACGGGGGTAGACCAACTCAGCCTGTTCAAAGCTTGATTTTTCCGAGAAAAGTACTCCCTTCCCAAACAGCCAGCCGAAAAGAGCCACCGAAGCGTACCACCAGTGAGCTCAAAAGCGGCGACAAAAGACAACACCAATAAAGACAAACCACGTCCTGAAGAGGTGCTCCACCAATAACAGGACACAAAATCATCAACAAACAGCAAAGAACAACGAGACAATTGAAGCTAATTCTATTTTATTTTCCGATGTGCATTAAGATGTAGGAGAAGTTTGGCATGGGTTTCGAGACTCCTTTTAGTTAAGATTTTTTTTGTAACTTTTTATATTTGTATCTTTCGCTTCTTTTGCACATTTGATTATGTATTTTTTTCGTCTCAATACAGTCTCATGAGAAATCCAGGCTCCCCTTATTCATAGGCCATTTTTAATCCGTTTGAAGTTCCAATTATCCCGTTGGGAGTCCCAAGCTTATCCCATCTTAGTCTAAGTTCGTCCTCCATTAGAGGCAACTTTTACCCTGTTAATATGGAGGTCACTCGCAATCATGGTATGGAGCCCCCTTTTATTTAGAATTTGACTGCGCCGAAGATCACATTCAGTTAATGTGATTATACAAACTACTGTGAGTACATTCTGATATTCTAAGATAATTCGAGTGATGTTACTTTCAAGTTGAGTTAAGTATACTTGACTCATATAAGTGATATCTGATATACACATTTTATCAGATATTTATCATATTTAAGTATAATAAATTTGTATGTGAATAGAAAAATATACTTACGGGACCATAGAAATGTATTACACGGTCCAAGAATATTATATAACGGTCTCCCACAAGGTTCAATTCTAAGTCCTTTATTATTTAATGTTTATACTGCAGATCTGCATGGTTTGATGGATGAAAAATGCAAAATAATTCAATATGCAGACGATATATGTTTATATACCAGCCATAAATCCTATGAAGATTGTATGTTGAATCTAAAACTTAGCTTTAGTAACATAGATAAGTGGGTGAAACAAATGGGTTTTAGTATATCACAAGAAAAATCTTCGATTGTATGTTTCACTAGACGTAGACAAAAAGTCACAGGCAAATGCCAGATAGGTGATTATAATTTCCCCTTAGCAGAAGAGTATAAGTATCTAGGCATGATCCTAGATAAAAAACTCTTGTGGTCCAGCCATATAAAGTACGTAAAACAAAAGTGCTAGCGTGGAATTAATCTTCTGCGTTTCGTTTCTAAAAAAAGATGGGGTGCAGATCAAAATATCTCTTTAATGTTTTATAGATCCTACATACGATCCATTCTGGATTACGGTTGTGTTCTTTACGGTTCAACATGCAAAACAAATCTATTAACTCTTGACAGAATACAATTTAAATCAATAAAAATTTGTCTAGGAGCTATGATGTCTTCACCAAACCAAGCAGTTCTAGCAGAAGCCCAGGAACCACCTTTACACATACGTAGACAAATGTTAGCCAACAAACGTCTAATAACATACAGATCGTTTAATACAACTATGGTTCACAAAATAGGTTTACTTTTGACAGAAAATTTAACAAATTCTTATTGGAGAATAAAAAATTCTCCTCCTCTTGCAGAATCTTTTATCGATACGAATTCATTTCAATCTTATATATTACAGCTACCAAAATTTCCTGTTTACATACAAGACTTTGAAGTTCTGATAGACAAACCAACCATTATAATGCCCTTTTATTCAGACTTGCCAATTTTAACTAATATGATATTCAAATCCATACTAAGCAAATTAGGGGAAGATTTAACAATAATTTATACAGATGGTTCAAAAACTGTTGAAAGTACTGGTTTCGCTTTTTTTGTTTCAAACAGCAATTATGTTGAGAAATATCGAATTCCTGAATGTTGTTTTATTTTTACAGCCGAGGCTGCTGCTGTACAGAAAGCACTAACTTGGTGTGTCACTAATTATTGTGAGAACATCGTAATAGTATCAGATTCTCAGGCAGTATTACAAGCTATTCGTAGCCATCCATTGGATAGTTTTCAAAACTCCATTATACTTGATATTAAAAAATTATTACATGATCTAAAATTCACAAAAAAAAAACAGTTACTTTACTCTGGGTTAAAGGACATAATGGAGTAATTGGAAACGAATTAGTGGATGGTATGGCAAAAAATACATCTGAGATATCAGAAATTACAAATTTTTACTACTTTAAAGATCTTTTTTCTATTATCAGGAGTATTGACAGGGAAAGATGGATGTCAAAATATAAAGAGGTTCAGAAGACTTCAAGAAACCATTACTTTTCTATTCATCCATGCTTACCAAAAAATATTCCCCATTTTAATTTTAACTATAATAAAGTACATTCTTCGTTAATAACCCGGTTAAAACTTAACCATGGCCTCTTTCCAGAGCATCTGCATAGGATTGGAATCTATGAAACCCCTTTCTGTCCTTGTGATGGTAAATCTGTCGGAGATTTGAACCACTTATTTTTCGATTGTCCTTGTTATATACTTGGCAACACAGGTAGGCAACACCGCTCACGGACACAAGGGAATGAAGTTAGTCAGTTATTGGGCAATAAAGGTTAATGATATAAAACCTCGTTGTATTATTAATTATTACCTTATTTAAGTAAGAAATACCAAATACACAACAATTGGCGACGAGGATGGGATACATATGATGGTAATAACAACTACTACAGAGATTATTACGACTACTACCATTGCTACTTCAACTTCAAGTACAGTTATTTACATTATTATTATACTACATCCCCAATTATGTCTACACAAGTATCTACATTTCAATTTTCCGTTGAATCTTTCAACCAGTCTGCCACCAAATGGTCCAGGTGGGTAAAGAGGCTGGAAGGTGCTTACAAGGTATTTAAAATTCCAGACGAAATGAGATTACCTTATCTACTACACTACATGGGTTCTGAGGCCTACGACACCCTATCCGACAAGTTAGCCCCAGAAGTCCCGGAAGACAAGTCATACGACGACATTGTCAATTTAATGGATAATTTTTACAACCCTGCACCCCTGGAAATTGCAGAAATCTTCAGATTCCAATCAAAAAGGCAAGCCGAAGGAGAAACAATACAAGAATACCTTCATTCACTACAAAAGTTGTCAATTAACTGCAATTTCTCTACATATCTTAAAAGTGCTATAAGAAACCAATTTGTTTTTGGCCTACGATCGAAAAGAATACAAGCTAGACTTCTAGAATCAAAAGGACTGGACCTAGATAGAGCCGTTGAGATTGCCACAAGCATGGAGGCATCAGAAAAAGACAGTAACCAATTTTTTCATAATCAAAATTATAATAATTCTAGTGTCAATATATTAAATACAAAAGCAAGGAGTGCAAATAATAATAAGATGCAATTTCAGAATAACTCTGCTGCAAATTCTTCAAACACAAATAGTAATGTATGTTATAGATGTGGAGATCCTTCACATTTAGCAAATTCTTGTTCAAAAAAACATTTAACTTGTAATTGTTGTAAAAAAGTTGGACACATTCAAAAAGTTTGTTTAAAATCAAAAAATGTTAGGTATAACCAAGTAACTTCAGTTTGCTCAGTTCAAGAAATTTTTAAGATTAGTACTGTAAATTCAAAAGACAAATTTTTTATAAACTTAAGAGTAAACAACAATATTTTAAAACATGAAATTGATTCAGGTGCTGCTGTTACCATTGTAAACAAAAATGTATTTGACACATATTTTTCTACACTACAATTACAGAAATCTGATGTAAAATTAACTACATACTGTAAAAATCATTTAAATGTTTTAGGGTTAACTCCAGTGGAGGTTGAGCACCAGGGAATAAGGCAAATGTTAAAGTTGTACGTGGTGGATGGTGAGGGTCAATCACTAGTTGGAAGAGAATGGATACGTGCCCTTGGAATTAAACTACATGAGGTAAATACAATATCACATGAGAACTCTAAAGTCTCAAGTTTATTAGATAAATGCAAACATTTGTTTGAAAAGTCAATTGGTGAAATTATAGGTTTAGAAGCTGAAATTCATTTAAAACCTGGTAGTATAGCAAGGTTTCATAAGGCTCGCCCAGTTGCTTTTGCATTACGTCCTAAAGTGGAAGCTGAGTTAGAGTCGTTAGTTGATCAGGGTGTTTTACAAAAAGTAGAGTTTTCAGATTGGGCAACCCCAATTGTCCCAGTTGTCAAACACAATGGGGACATACGCATTTGTGGGGATTTTAAAATTACTTTAAATCCCTGTATTGAAGTGGACGAATATCCTTTACCTACCCCTGATGATCTTCTATCTCAGTTAGCAGGGGGCGATAAGTATTCAAAAATAGACATTACAAAAGCTTATTTGCATTTACCTATAAAAAGTTAATACTCACAAAGGTCTGTACCGCCCAAACCGTTTAATGTTCGGTATTGCAAGTGCTCCTGCCAAATGGCAACGTTTAATGGAACAAATGTTATAAGGAATCGATGGTATTTCTGTGTTCCTAGATGATATAAGAATTACTGCCCCAAATACTGATATACATTTACAAAGACTTGAACAAGTGTTACAAAAATTATCTGAACATAATTTACATATAAATTTAGACAAAAGTGAATTTTTAAAAGACGAAATTGAATACTGCGGATACAAAATAAATAAATTTGGTATTACTAGTAGCTCAGATAAAGTAGATGCAATTGTAAATGCTCCAATACCAGAAAATAAAACTCAAGTCCGAAGTTTTTGTGGGTTACTTAATTATTACAGACGTTTTTTACAACATACCTCTACAATATTAAAACCTTTAACAAATCTACTTAAAAATCATGTTGAATTTGAATGGTCCCGAGAGTGTCAAATGGCATTTGATAAAGCCAAAAGGCTTATTTCTTCTAAAAATGTTTTGTGTCACTACGACCCAAATTTGCCATTAGTCCTTGCAACTGATGCATCCCCTTATGGTGTTGGTGCAGTACTGTCCCATATTTTTCCAGACGGCACAGAAAGACCGATACAATTTGCTTCTCAAATGTTAACCCTTACACAGCAAAAGTACTCTCAAATAGATAAAGAGGCATACAGCATTATTTTTGGTGTGAAAAAGTTCTTCAATTACCTATATGCTAGAAATTTTATTTTATACACTGATCATAAACCTTTAGTTCAGATTTTTGCACCAGATAAAAGTCTACCAGTTTTAAGTGCTTTAATAATGCAGCATTATGCAATTTTCTTACAAGGTCTAAAGTATGATATTCGATACAAAAATACAGATTCTCATTTTAATGCAGATGCTCTTTCACGTTTACCTATTAAAAATGAACAAAATTATACTCATGATGAACCAGACATATTCGAACTTAATCAGATTGAAAATTTACCTACAGATGTTAACAGTTTATCTTTTCATACCAAAAATGATGCTACTTTACAAAAGTTACTATTAGGTTTACAAACTGGTGAGGTTGTTGAAAAACAATTCAGATTTAACGTAGATCAATCAGAGTTTTCACTACAGTCTGGAGTCATAATCAGAGGACAACGAGTTTTAATACCTATGAAATTAAGAAATAAAATTCTGCAGGAATTACACACTGCGCATTTTGGTATGGTGAGAATGAAGTCTTTAGCCCGGAGTTACTGCTGGTGGCCTTTCATAGACAAGGATATTGAATCTTTATGTAAAAATTGTTTTCATTGCAACAAGCACAAAAACAATCCTGTTAAGGACAATTCCCACATCTGGGAAATACCTAAATTTTGCTTTGAAAGAGTACATGCTGACTATGCTGGACCTTTTAACGGAGGCTATTACTTCATTTTAGTCGATTCTTTTAGTAAGTGGCCTGAAATACATTTCGCGAAAGACACTACTACAAAAACTACAATCGAAATTTGTAGAAAAATCTTCACTACTTTCGGAATACCCACAGTATTTGTTACTGATAATGGTAGACAATTTGATTCTCATGAATTTAGAGAATTTATGAAGAATAATGGTATCACACATAAATTTACTGCACCCTATCACCCAGCCACGAATGGCCAGGGGGAGAGATATGTCCAAACACTAAAAAATTGTCTGCGAGCCATGCACAGTGAAGAGAAAGACAGAGAACTTGAATTGTGCAAGTTACTAATGCAGTATCGTAGAACACCTCACACAGTAACTGGCAAAAGCCCGTCTGAACGTATGCTAGGAAGGCAGATTAGAAATAGATTAGATTTACTTAAACCTTTTACTCATGACAAAAATGCTTACACAGACCAGAGTCTTAGAAATGTTGCTATAGATACCAGAGTCTCAGTGCGAGATTACTTTAATGCCAAATGGCAATTTGGCAAGGTTATACTAAGGTTAGGATTATTACATTATTTAGTTGAGTTAGATGATGGTAGGACGTGGAGACGTCATATTGACCAAATGAGAGTAATTGGGCAGGATACACCTATAGAATATAACCCAACTTGTTTCATTCCTGATACAGTTACACATAGTATAGTTCCAAGGGAGGTATCTGTCCCTGAACCCAATTCCGTTTCACCACCTACAAATGTACAAGAACTTCTAAATGATACAATAGAGCCAACAGTACCTGAGGCTCACACTGAAGCTGAACCAGTGTTAAGACGTTCAAGTAGAGTATGTAAACCTATTCAGAGGATGAATTTGTAAGTACATCTTTATTTCAATCTGTATTTATGAATTTTGGTCAAGAGAGGAGGTGTTATATACTTGGCAACACAGGTAGGCAACACCATTCACGGACACAAGGGAATGAAGTTAGTCAGTTATTGGGCAATAAAGGTTAATGATATAAAACCACGTTGTATTATTAATTATTACCTTATTTAAGTAAGAAATACCAAATACACAACAGTCCTAATCATAGGGAACAGACTCGAAGCCTATATCTAGATTTAATTGATCTCAATATTAGCCTACCAGTTAACATCAGCAATCTGTTATCATATTCTGACAAATCTATATATAATATTCATCAAGTTTATAAACGATTCTAAAATAAAAATTTAAACATCCTTATAACAATTTTCTGTGGCAAAAAGATTTTTTTGTCTAATACCGTCTCTCTCTCTCTCTCTCTCTCTCTCTCACACACACACACACACACACACACACACAAACTCACGGTTGAATTCGCACTACTTAAACTTTGGGCTGCCATTTTTAATTTTATTGCCGGTCACTAATAACACTTTTTGCCGGTTTCCACAAATTGGGAACACTAAACAAAAACTTTACTTGTTATGGAATGTACTCTGAGCCCATAACCTTTTGAATAAACTTTCAGACTTGCAGAGTATAATTAAATAAGTGTAATTAATTATTTGAGAAAGTAAAACACCGCTCCATGTGCAGAACAGAATGACAACTTCTTTATTTCCTCTGTCATGGTAGCCAACCCGATTTACAATATGTTTGGGGATCAGGATAGGTAACATTTCAATAGTCTGCAGACTTAAATGCGTTAGAAACCGAACGGGAGAAGCCGATATCAGTTTGTGTTAGATTATCGTTTGTTTTAAATATGGATGGAAATACTCTTTCACCTCCAAGAAAAATGGCAAAAAAACAAAATTTACTGTTGAAGAAAAATGTGTAATTTTTTAAATACATATAAAAAAGCATCTGAGGAGTTAAACGCAGAGAAGGGCTGCGAAGGTGTTATTAAATTTACTGCTGAAGCTACAGGTAAATTGTTAATAATGTTATGTTATTATTAATAATAATAAAAATAATTTTAGGTATTAACAAATCATCTGTTTATAATATTTTAAAAGAACATCACCAAAATAATGGTGAGTTTAAACCTTCAAAATCGCAACAAAGATCTAAAAAGTGCTTGATGAAATTACCGATGGACACAAGAGCATGATTCGACGAATTGTTCACAGTTTCTTTTTACTAAATGAGCTTCTAACGGTTCAGAAAATTATGCAAAAATTTCAGAAAACCCGAACATTCCAAATTTAAAGCAAACTACTTTGAAAAAAGTTTTGAAATTAATTAATTTTCGGTGAGTACAATTTTAATCCCAACTAGCTAATATTAAATCTCATATAAATAATAATAAACTGGCTGAAAGACTTCGGTCGATGGCCTTTTGGTACATAGTATCAATAAAGTATAGTTCTCTCTCTAATAATAAACCTTTTATCTGGACTAATTCATTCTTGTTTTAGGTTTAAGAAAAGATGTCGAAATAGTGTTTTAAAAGAAAAAAAATGAAATTATATCATGGAGGCGACGATACTTGCGATCCATAAGACGATATATGCGGGAAGACCGTACTATTTATTATTTGGATGAAACTTGGGTGAACGCTGGTCATACTGTTGACAGAGTCTGGACTGACATGTCAATCACCAGTGCTCGACAAGCATATGTTGAAGGCCTTTCTACAGGATTGAAACAGCCTTCTGGGAAAGGCAAACGACTTATTGTTTTACATATCGGATCTAAAAATGGATTTGTGGAAAACGGACTGCTTTTATTTGAATCCAAGAAAAATGGCGACTACCATGAAGACATGAATTCCAACGTTTTTGAAGAGTGGCTGCAAAGGGTTTTGCCAACTTTAGCTAAAACGGCAGTTATTGTCCTAGATAATGCGTCCTACCATAGCAGAAAATATGAAAAGATACCAACTAGTGCTATGCGAAAAGCTAATATTCAAGAATGGTTGCGACAAAAAAATATTATATTTACTGACGACATGGTCAAAGCTGAGTTACTAACGCTAGTAAAAAGTCATCCTATAGAACAAAATTATATGGTCGATGAAATTATTAAGTCTTCAGGTAGATGTGTGCTTAGATTACCCCCTTATCACTGTAAGCTAAACCCCATAAAATTAAATGACGTAAAAGTACTTTTCAGCGAAGCACTGAATAATGTTACATCCGATTCCTGGAAAAATGCTATCAACCATGTAGATGGCATCATGTCCAAGATGTGGGAACTAGATTTTATTGTAGAACAGCAGTTACAACCATTGATTATATTAATTTAGTTGACGACGAATCCTCATCCACATAGTAATTAATTTATTAATTAAGAATAAAGGTAACCTCTTTTTGTCATATTTTATTTATTTTTTTTTATTTAAAACGCCCAACTTGAAAAAACTTCAATTCAGTCGAATTCGGGTCAAGGCTGAAAAACAATAACTGGAATCCGGGACTTTTCAATGAAAATCGCGAAATTTTTTTTATTATTGATTAATTAATTATTATTGATTATTTAACTTGCAATATTTGCGGCTTCAAACTGATCACTGACAAATAAATTTTTACATAAAATCATATTGCAACGCAGCCCCTTTGATTTTGATCCCATCGAATGAATCATTCGATGGGATTGATTTTAAATAGCTTGAACGAAATTAAGAAGTTTGTTAAAATGTTAAAATGGTTGACAAAATCGAAAAACAAAACATTGATCAGCAATCACTAAACTCTAATTTCACTATTTGGGAGAGTGAGTCATCGTTTGAAGGCGTAGAAGTGGGGAAAGACGTATGAAAATCCAGTGGCGTATAATTTTTCGACGTATAATATTCCTTGTCTCGTCATCGAAAACAATGCTTTTCCTACCTCTAGTTTTACCTTTTTCTTGCTTTTTATTTTCCGATGTATTTTTAAGTACACGATAAATACAGCTAACGGATACTTTTGTTAAACTGCTACAAATGTCGACCGCTTGGCTAACATTTAATGCCATTTTTCTGCCGACAATTCCTTCATAAACGTTTCGTATCATTACCTTCTCTTCGGACGTTAACATTTTCCCTCTGTTTTGCGGCTTTTCATTTTTGGAATCAACATCAGAATTTTGCTGTCTTCTCTTGGAACAACTCGGTTTTTCGTCCATTGTATTTCAATAATCTGTGTACATACTATATATACAATAATTTCAACAATTCTGTATAAGAATATAACTAAAAATTTACTATAAAACGACAAACTATAACACTCTTATTACCAATAACACGTTTTATCAATACTACAATAAAGTATTGTTAAAACAGTATTGACAACAATAAGTTTACAAACTTATCACATAAAATATACTCACCACTACCCATAGAAAAGCCAATGTAAAAGAACCATTCCTACGGCGAAAAAATAATAAAAACTAGTTTTATGGCATGTTTAGGTCCGAATTGTAAAACGGAATTTCCTCGCTAATTCCAATATTGCCAAACGATTGAAAAATAATGTTTTAACATATCGATTTTTATTTTATAAATTTAAATATGTAACGAAACGGAACATATAAATAAAATTTATTTCATTACAATTTTGTGCTTAATGTTTACTATTGAAAAAATCATGTTTTTTTGTATTTTTATGACGGTAATAATCGCTGCGTGGAAGAATACAGGTTTTGTATGACCATAATTACTAATTGTGAACAAGAATTGGCTACACTTCACGACAACTTCTGGTCAAGTCTACTATAGAGAAGCACAAATAAATATACTACTTTATATATTCTGTAATTTCTTATGAGGAAACGCAAATTGCAATCGAGAAAACAGGCAGTTTTCGAGGGCCGCTGTGTACATTTAAATTTGAGGATATTCGGCGTTTAAACTATGAAATCACTCTTCTGAATTGAGGGTTTCTACTTATACATCGTTGTATGCAGCATGCTTCGTAATACAGATGATTCATGTATATACACGAATTGTTTTTGAATTGTCTTTTCAGAAGAGATTAAAATACAGAAATTTAAATTTGATATGATTTTTCGGACTAGTTGGTCACACTATTCATACTACATAATCAATAATAAATATCATAACTCCATCATTACAGTGACAAATAGAATTAAGTTTTCAATATGTATATTATGTATGGGTTTTACCGCATTCACTGCGATAATTATTGTATCTCTCTTCTTGACCTAGTGTAAATCGAACTTGTGACGTTGAGAACTGCAACTCGTAACCAGCGCATGGCGTTCACGTGATAATTCTATCTGTTCGGCGGCCCACACATTCAGTTAAGATTAATACTATTACGACGAATCACAAATGTAATGTATTATTTAATATAAGAATTAATATTTAACTTAACAGTCTTCCGGGTTGAACAGCATCGATTATCATTGCGCCGAGCTTTCGACATCCTCTTTGATGTCAGTTCTTTAAGACTTTCGAAGTCTTAGTCTCCGGAGGTCCCAGACACTAATACACTGATCACTAACCAATGCATTACTGCTACTGGGAACAGAGGACGGTTCATTTATACCGTCGATGGTGAAGTGGTTTGGGTGCAGATTGGCATGGGGGTTAGCGTGTTGATTAGCGCGAATATTTCTGACAGTAGGATTTTGATGTCGGATGGAGCGGCTTTGTGAGAGCTCTCTACGCTAAAGGTAAACATATGCCGTCATCTCTTTTATTGAGAAAATTTGGTGTTTTTTCATGGCATTTCTATGGCTTCTCGGATAATTCTTGGTTTATAGAAGCGGATGGGGGCTATAGTTCCTGGAGTTTTCAAAATCAATTTTGTGACCTGTATGAAGATAATATTGACCTAGAGCTGAAATTGTGAACAGAAATGGAATGATCATAAATTCTATTTTGGATTTTACGATTTATTTGGCCTATATAAGATCGGGGACAGTCTGCACAAGGTATTTCATAAACTCCATTTTGTTCATTTGGAATGTTGTCTTTGATTAAGCGGACAAGAGATGAAAGTTTTTGTTGGGGGGTAATTGTCTTTATTCCTCTTGATTTAAGAAAGCCCCAAAAAAAGAAATCATTTGGGGACAAATCTGCTGATCTTGGAGGCCACTTGATTGTACCGTTTATTGCAATTATGCGGTTGAGAAATGTCCTTTGGAGAAATTCGGTCTTTGCTCTGGTATTATGACCGGAACATCCGTCATGCCGGTATCAAATAACTTCAAAATTCCTAGGAAGTTGCTGAATTGCCGACACGATTTAATTTATAGCAGGTCGAGGTATTTAGTGCTGTTAAGGTTGTCTCAATAAAAAACGGGCCTATTACATAATCACCCAAAATCCCCGACCGAACATTAAATTTTTGTGGATATTGCGTACAGGAATACTTGATATTTATTTTCCCGAAACCAATATCGAACAATGGATGCATTGTGTTTCCTGTGAAGAGAAAATGTCGATTCGTCAGTAAATAAAATGTTGTTTAAAAATTTCTGATCATAATTTTGCTTTTCCATCATATCCTCACAGAATTGCATTCGTTTAATATTTTCCTCGGGAAAAAGTTGTTGAGTGATTTGAACTTAACAGCGATATCTATTTCTTTTTAAAATACCTCGACCAGTACCTTGGCTTGAGTTTACTTCTTCAGCAATTTCGCTGCTTGAACACGGTTGACTGGCCTCTTCAAGTACCTACTCATTTTCCCATAACGAAACAGCGTCTATTATGTAGCAGCGGATGCACGTCTCTAACTAGATAGTAATCATAAAGTCTATTAAAAATTTTGTGAAGCATTGTCTTGTACATAAAGGCGTTGTAATTTGTTTCAAATCTACGAAGACAACCCCTTTTTGATGATATCTACTAGTACTAGGGCGACGGTTTTGGACGTCTACTATTAGGTACTTTAGACCCAGTTTTTATCAGCAAAGAAAAAGGAATAGGTAAATAATAAAAACACTATTTTACGTTTCACTTAAATCTTATTGCTTATTATTAGGATAAATATTACTTATATTCCTAATTTAACAATAATTATATCATCACATTGGTTTATCTCTTCTCGTCTTAATACTTAAAGAGTTTTTTATCGAACATTAACATTTGAAGAGGTTTAAATTGGTAAACATTTGATATATTGGTATATTATTGAAAAAACATTAAAAATACAGTAAACGTTTTTAAGCGAATTCTTAATGTTTGATAGCAAAACACATTTAGAATGTCAAATAGACGCATAAATATTAATTAATAGTGTATGTATATTATCTAAAATATACTGCAGGCTATTCAATTTAAATTAATACTTGCTAGTCACTGATCTTGAAAAGGTAAATAACAATGACGATTGGTGCTTAACTGTTCGAGATCAAAAAATGATGTACATCTACAATAGCTTTAAAATTGACACTTAAACTGGAAACACAACATCAGAACATTTAAATATTTTGTAGACTATCAATCACTAAGAATTCTACTGTAGTTAAGAATGTAAGGTAACAGTGTTGGTAGAGTCTTTCCAAATTTATTCATCTACGTAGAATGTGCGGAGTACAGTTGATTCTGAAAACATAAAACTACTCAATTAATCAGATCTACGAATAGTAGACATTTATATAGTACTACAGGCTATGTATTCATTATTAATACCCGACTGCACCCAATGCATAATTTTAATCTAATGCTCAACAATGTCTTGCTCCTGTGAAAATTAAGACAAAACAGTTACCTTAGGTTATAAGCAAACGAATACTTTGTTTTGATGAAGACTTATCACCAAAGTAACAAATTATGTAAACAAACTATTCAACAAACACTTTTTCGAACTACCTGGTAGCTGGACGGAAATCGCCACAAGACATCGAGCATCCCGCTGTCAGAAATCAAAGAGGCTATGTACTAATCAACGAAACAGACAGAGATATAATAACATCAACTAAAACATACCTAGGAGTAGATATTTCATCTAATCACAATCTCTTATCCTCAATAATGAGAGTGCAACTAAGAAGGATTTACAATATAATATCTAAAAAATTATTAATTTCGACAAACAACGAAATCAAATAGAAAGAAAACAGTGTCAGCCGTATCGTGTAAACAACACCTTAAAAGTAAAGAATATAAAAGAGTGTATGAGATATTAAGTTTAATAGATGGAAGAAGATATAAAACAAAGTACAAAGACCCACAGAAGACAACCCGTTCCAAAATAAGTACAACTAAAGAAATATGATACGAGGAAAAACGCGAGAAATTTAACACCCAAGAAAATTAACGAATAAATGAAAAAATAATGTAATAGACACAACATACTGGTGAACGAAAGGGAAACATTATATTGGAAACAGAAGAAAAATTGAAAGTTTGGAAAATGTAGAACAAGTTTATAATGTAGCATTTTCGTTTCACTCCGTAGGTATATCATAAAAACTGAAAAGGACTCTTAATATTTTTGCGTACCTGAGATTGATCCTGAAAACATTTTGGAGTCTAGTTATAATAAACAAATTCCTCTTTCGTTTGATCTCCAGATAATTACCTAGGAAATATAAGAATCTTTTCGGTTATGATGACAAGAGAATTAAGTTGAGATGCAGTACGTGGAGTCCCGCTCAGGCTTGGCCTGTTTTTAGTTTTTGCCGCAATTGCCGTAAAAAGAAGGGAAAATCGATAATGTAGTGCAGTACTGCGGATATATAAGTACAACAGTTAAACAAAGATAAAATAAAGTGACAAGTTTTAATTCAGTTGAAAATTACTCAATGAAGTCTACAGCAATATTATATTAGTTGAAATTAATTTAAAAATTTGTCCGAATGTTGGAGATAAGATCGCTAAATGTCTTCTTTCTGGTCAACTGAAGAAATACACATGTTAACTTTTATTGCCTACATATCTAGTGCAGTGCAGTGCAAAATTTTCCATAGGGTATGAACTTTTAATTTTTTCTGCTATCCCGTAATAATCTTTGTTTGTAAATACATCTTAACAGTTTGCATGTCAGTGCTCTGGTGATCAGCCGTTTTGTTCAGCTAATTATATAAAACTTTTTTATCGATAGTAAGATATAATGCCTATATCATGATAGTATGCTATAGCTGAGGTAATGAAAAGTATTTTTGTAAATTTTACTTTTTAATTCATTTTGCAGTTTTACCCAGTTATAAAGATATTCCAAATAATTTTAGAACTGTTTACTTAATACCTGATTTATCTAAATTTGTATTTTTGTCTTTTTGCTATATCTTTTATTTTATTTATGTTTACTTGGCTAATTTGCTAACATTTCAAAATACGTTTATCTGGCTGAACTTTTGAGTACTAAGAATTGTTAATTTGTAGCCATTATTTGTTTAATGCTCTCCTATAATCTTTCTTTCTTCTGGTAACTAATAAGAAGGTTTATCTGATAGAAATATAGAAAGATATTATAAGGTAAGTGTGTTTGTTTTTTGACTATTCGTTATTTTGGAGGTTTAGCCTATTTTTTATGCTTCTTAAACCAATATTGTCATTGGTCAAGTGTCGAGTTCTCCTCGTCCCTCGATAAAGGACTAGGTGGGGCCCTTTATTTCCCTCTTTCATTTAATACCAAATTCTGTAATTTTCATAGGTACATTTTAATTCCCCCTAAATTTTTTTAATTTACCCCCATCCCCAATCTATTGACTCACGTCCTAAAGCTCACCATTGTGTCCTTCAAAACACTTAAGCGGACTAACTTGCACCTGGATTTTATTCTTTCTTTTTATCCTCCAATCCAGACAAGTTACGTTACAATAACTATCAACGAGATGAAGCAGGTAACCAATACATGGACAGTAATACAAGACCAGATTTAAGAAGAAAAGAAGTGGAACATAATAATTAAAGGAATTATGAGTAGCGAAGCATCCTGATAAGTGTCCAACAGAAATAATCACTCAATAAAAATCATGATTTAGAGATAATTGTGGAACTATTCAATCGCATTAAATTAACGAATAGTTTAATATTGGAAGCCAAGGCAGGCACCATTTGGATTTAGAAATGAACCAGGTACTAGAAATGTCTTGTGTGCATTTAATGTTTTTATATAGCGATGTCTAGATGAGAACAATATCGTATATGTTCGTTTTTTTGATTACAATAAAGCGTTTGGTATAGCTAAACATGAATAATTAATGCAATTAATCTTAAAAATTTGGATTGATAAAGTAACGAACCACTACGTACTCCAATGGGCAAACAAACAAAAATATAATTGTCAATTAAAACAAGGAAACTAGAAAATATCAATAATTGTTACAGTTGATTATACAAGGAAATATTCAGGGCAAGCGCAGTATATGGCTGTTTTTATTGTGGTTAATGCTGTTTTTACTTTTCGAAATCATTTTTATTACTGGTAAACGATTGTTTACGAGACATACCTATCTAAAGTTTCTTCGATTATAATTATTAAAATTCAAAATTATAACTGTTGGTCAAGGAAGCAGACACGGCATTTGTAATCGCGAAACAAGATGAAATATGTTTGGAGAATAATGAATAATCTTGAACTAAAATGCATTAATTGCCCTTTTTTGGACAAAAAATTCTAGTATTACGTAACACCAAACAAACCAAGTTTTATTAAATTGGGTATAATAAAATTCAAATCGAGTGGTGGATAATTCAAAGGTATGGTTTATAAAGAGACCATAGAACACGAGTAACTATGAAACAGTCATAGTAGTAGCGTTTAGAAAACTTTTGAGTTCAGCCCAGATTATTAAAAATTAGAAAATATTGAACAATAATACAGATTATATATTTATAAAGATTGTTTAATATTTAAAGCCTTTTTTTTCTTCCTCTCTAGAAGTAATTCTGCCTGTTTATTGGCGGATTGATACCTCTATGGAAGGTTGTCATTCCATCGGTTTCGTGTACCGTTAACGTCACAATCTTAACCAAAATAAGTATTAAATAATATATCTCTTCGAATAATATTATTTAATCCTAATCTACTATTTACTGAATTTTCCAATATTACGTAAGACTCGAAAACTCCTCATCATACTAGAGGTATACTTCAAACCAAACTCTTATTTCAGTTCATCATAGTTTATCGAATTCCCTCTAACGCATTAAGTCGAAAGAGACAGAAAAAAGGTACGTCCTTGATTATTATACATAGAATTTCCAAATTTTTAAATTATAGATTGTCTTGTTCATTTCACGATAGATTGCGCTAAGTACAGACAACCATTTTTGACTCAATTATTGTTCTGAAAAATATAGTTTCGATTTTGTAAAGAAGACTGAGCATATTTTATGGTTCTGTAAAACTATCGATTAGTTTAAAATACCTGTATATTAAATTAATTATTTATATATTTTACACTGGTTTTATTCATCTTTGCCATCTATGGTTTACCTACAGAACTAAGTTGTAAGTTTATTATTTACAGAATAGTGTCCATTAAAAAATGTAAAAATGAATAGACGAAGTTGCTTATATTTTTGTTTAATAATCAATCATTTGAGAACAGAACTTTTTATAAATACAATAAACACTATTGATATGTTTTTATTACAAATTGCTAATAAAAGTGCTAGAAGCAATAACCTTTTCATATTTGGCTGATTACGATTCTGGCAACTGTCAGATTTAACTAAAATGTCATGCAATGGATACTATTGGATACGCGACATTCTTAAAATCTCATATGACGTCAAAATTAATAAAGCACAGAAAAAAGGGTTTGGTTTGAACTATAGTTTAAAAAGTATATCCACTATTACATATAAAAATATGATCTTATTTGTTTCGTCTTATAATTCCACACAATTGCGGTTTGCTATTGAGCATACAAAATAATAATACCTATTCTGAAAATTCCCCGCTACTCGATTTGACCTGAACTAAACGTAGAAAAAATACGAAAAATAATAGCTTACTTTTTTAATTTACGAGCTAGGACCATCACCGGGACTCAATCCACCCTCACTGTCAATACTGTTACCCGCTGTTGGATGTTGTTTATGTTTCTTTTTCTCCACATGTCCATGGCAATGATCACATTCGTCTTCATCTTCATCTGAACTACTCTCGCCGAACTTTTTCGGTTTGTCATATATACAACAACCTAAAAGTGTGAAATTGTCACTAAAATTGTTAACTTAACAAAAGTTTTCTTTGTTTAGCCTAGCATTAACAAATATGACAAATAAAAGAAATAGTCAGTCTTCCGGAGACAAAACTAACAATTATTCCAAAAGCAGTACAGTTGTAAAATAAAGCAAAAAAGAATTTAACCTCTAAAGTGTCGAAATTGATAAAACTTAAAGTTAAGGAAACTTATTGGTCACAGTAACAGGAGATGTAAGACAACTTAGGACCGAAGGTATTAGAAAAAAATCTACCCGAAGTAATACCTTTACATATTAAAGTTGTTGAGTTTGTATTATCAAATCAAATTACTCTCTTAACTTTTGCAGCCATGACATGTTTCTTCTTTCTATACTTTTATTTCTAATAATCTTTCCCTAAATGATATCAAGCAGAATTTAATAGTTATCTGAGTTATTCTGAGTATCCTTCTATAAATCCGCATTTAGAATGGTTCTATCTTATTTATTTATCTTCCTGGTGCACGAGCTAATTGCAGATGCTTTAAAAATCACTTTTAGTAGTGTAATACGTAAATCGTCCAGTATAATAGAAAATGCCGGTGATGTTTTTAACAAGAAATCATAAATATGGTAGGCACGTGAAATGAAAGGATGGCCTGTATAATCAAAATACTGCTTCTTCCTAAAAATCACCGTTGTTAAATATTTTTGCACCTAGATATATAAATTTCTTCACGATCTCAATTCCATCAACACCTGCCATGGCAACTTACCTTTCTTTTGATCTACTAATTAACATTATTTTACTCTTTGGGATGTTAATTTGTAAACCCACTTCATTGCTTATTTCGCTCACTTTTAAGATTAATTAGTTGGTTTTTTCCTTCATGTTACCTAGGAGGATGATATCTTCCGCGTAGCGTAGGTTCGAAAATTTTCTGCCTCCAATGTAAACTCTATTCCAATCATTCGTGGTTTTGCGAATAATCAGTTCTCCGTGTAAATTAAAATTCATTCAAGGTATCTTCTACTCTCGTTCTGGCTTGTGCAAATGTGTACAAATTGTCCATAAGGTGGACAAGATGATGATGTACTCCCATCTCTGTCATTATGCTTCAAAGTTTATTCCAATTCATTTTGGACTTCGCTTCAGATATTTACCCTACTTTGTTCAATTCTCTTAATTTTTCTATCCTTTGTTGAACGTTCAGTATATTTTTTCGTTTACCTCGTTCAGGAATAAATCCTGCTTGTTCTTGAGGTATTTCTGGATAAATGTAGGGTCGAGTCTCTCGTGAATTGTATGTAGTCATATCTTGCTAGCATACGAGACAAGAGCTATTGTTCTGTAGTTAAAGCACTTTATTTTTTACCCTTTTTTATAGATGATACAAAGATGTATGTAATTCAAGCGGTTGGACAATTTCTGATTTCCAGAACTTGTTACATAAGATGTGGAAGAGATCTGCCATATGGATGTCGGCTACAATCTCGTCTATTCCTGCAGATTTTTTAGATTGTAGTTTTCGTAGAACTGCTTGAACTTCAATGCGTAAGAATTCGGGTTCTTGATGCTCTGCTTGTCATGTTGCGGCTTGTCGCTGAAAAAAGACTGGCAGTATTATTTCCATCTGTCGAGGATCTTTGTATTCTCAGTTAGTATTTGTCTTTTTTTCATCTTCAATCGTAAGTGGTTTGTCTCGAGTAATTTGTTTGATTTTCATGAATAGATTTCTTGCGCACTAACTGCCAGCAATACGGTATTGTCTGAATATTTAATATTGTTTGGCGATTTGCTGCAATACTTCTGATTCGTCCAAGGTTTATCTAAATATGTTTTCAGAGTATATGTTAAATATTGTTGGTGACAGTATGCAACCCTGTCGAACCCCTTTTCCGACTGTGAAGATCTCGAACAGTTAGTTCATTTTCGAATCGCACTGTTGCTTTTTGTTGGAGATATAAGTTTGATATTAGTCGTATATCCTTACCATGGAGTCCTGATAATTTTAGGATATCGATTAGTTTCCCATATGGTACTTAGTAAAATGCCTTCTCGAAATCAAAGAAAACATGCATACACATTGCAGTTGACATCCCCGGCTTTCTGTATTAGAACTTGCAAACTGAAAAGTGCTACCCTTGTTCCGAGTCACGCTCTGAATCAAAATTGAACTGCACTTAGGTGTTCTTCTAATTTGGTGTAGCTATATTCGGGAGTGGATGATAGTAAGGAGTACTTTAATTACATGACTCATCAAACTAATTACTCTGCATTCTTCATATTTCCTAGAGTTGGCTTTTTGGGAAGTGGAATGAATGTTGATAGTAGCCAGTCTTTTGGTAAGGGACCAGTCTCATATATGTTGTTGAATAGCTTCGTAACAGCTGTGATTTGGTGTGCCTCTAATAGCTTTAAATGATAGTCATATTCTTTACGTATACCCACAACAACATTTCATCAACCGACAAAAATTCAAGAGTTTCAAAACACATTTTCACGAATGGCTATGTTTTTCTATCAGAGAACTAAGATTCGAAGGTTTATCTAGCATTGGTATTAAGAAACCAGAAAAATGATGTAGCAGTACTAGTATTGTGTGAGACTTAAAACTTTCATTTTTGATAACAATTACTTACATTTTGATTTCTTTTTGTTCATATTCTCATTATCTACAGTTTCTGTACTCCACTGAACTTTTCTATCGGTCCTTGGCTTTCTTAATTTTAGTCGAACCCTAGGAACTTCCTGCAACAAAATAAAATATGGTTACTCTCATCGGCTCCATAAAGACTACCTTCACCGCCGCGCCGGAGTGAATGAAGAGCCAGATTTTTAACCCGTCGTTACACGCGCTATAAGCAAATCCCTCAGCCTATTTATTTATAAGCAATGACATTATCTTAGCTACGATAACGATAACGTTGACTATGAAGGAATGCGTTTAGCATCGTTCATAAGAAGAGATGATAATGTTTCACAATAGTATGCCGGTCAGTATGCTGTGATACTTGATCAAAGTGACAGCACTCTGTAGGTGAGGGCTGCGCGTGCGATCACCTTTTTGTAATTTCAAAGGAACTTTTATATTTTTGTTTAATATTTGGGTAAGTTTAAGGTATATCATTAAAACATTATTATTGTTAGGTTAAGAACCAAGGGAATATTTGGAATTGAAGATAAAGCAGAGCCTCTAGAAATAAAACTAGAATATAATAAATGTGCCTCTTATCCTAAAAAGGAAGAACCAAAAAACTCAGACAAAGCACGGAAAGCCAAATTGTGGAAACCCGATTTGTAATGAACACACAAACAATTTTGGGTAATGCTTATTGAGAAATAGAAGAAGACGAATCTGTGTAGATGCATTCATTATCTTTAGATATGTACATTACCTTTAAGTGTTTTGATTATCTTATTTGTTTGTAATCTAATTAATTTGATTTATTTATTCGTTATTTCTAAACTTACAATATTTTATTACTTTGTTTTGTTAAATTGATGAAAATATTTTGGTTTATAAGACTTTCTATTATATGTAAATATAAACCATTGCAATATTATACATACTGACATTCATTCTTCCTCGAAATACGTGGAATTGATGTAGGTGAGGGTGACGCTCATACGAGTGCAATTACGTTACAATCGAAGACGAGTGCTGGCATACGAAGCTGTGGCGTAAGCAAATAGAGGACAACGTAGAGAGTAAATGTTGTGAACGAGTACATGAAACGGTAACTAGATTGTTGTTCAATGTCGGATGAGCAAGGCTTGATTTATTTGACCGGTTAAGTGGATGAAAACCAAAAATCCCAATCAAGCCAGTGGAATTGCGAGGTCCAAAGGTTTGGCGCAGCGTAGAAACTACGTTGCAGGGTGTTTAGTTGCTATTATGTTAAAGGAGTTTCCTACTACACGCACTCCTGGTATCAGACGACACCCGGTTTCTCAAAAAAAAACACCAAAAAAAAAAAGATATACCTGTTAATAACTTTAAAACTCAACAGTTTTCGAGATAATCGCATTTTACAGATCAGCTGCATAATAATTCTTCATATTGTAATATTTGTGCGTCAAATCACTGAATACCTGTTGATCAGAATAACGTTTTATTCTTATAAAGAATAAACAACAGCTTAAAGATAGATATGTAATACCACAACATGCTTTCTCTGCTAAATATTTTGTTTGATTTTATTTGATGTCATCATTAGACAACTACTAACTCCAGTCGTCAGAAATGAAAATACCACTGAACCTTTAAAAATCACACGAACAAGCTGAATTTTGCTGAGAATGTCAATTTTGGGACCCCAAAAAGATGCAAAAAAGTTTATCACTCGGGGGGCGTAAAACATTTAGTTACCAATATAATCAATATGCCGTAGAAAAAAATGTTTCAAACAAAAAATTTGGTTAAGTTAATTTTAAAGAAAAATGTTTATTAGCACTTTTTCTGTAGAGTGAACCGTTCTCTCGGAAACAACGCTTGAAGCGACCGACAATTTTGAATGATAGTTACACGCGTGAAAATTTTTTAAATAAAATTTGAATCACCTCGACGAAAAATTCGATATCTTTTGATGAGAGTGTCCCATCGACAAAAAGCAGAATGCGTTTTAAAGGTGAGGAGTGCAGCTTTCGTAACAAATTTTTGCATTTTGCTGCAAATGAAGTCAGTTTCTACAAAGCTGTTAAATAAATGAACGTTGCGCGATTATTGCCATTTTTTACTATTCTCGTAAGTTCAATAAAATGTATTGCTTTCATTGACCGGTCACTATGGAATTTCCATTGTTGGAGCCCAATCTTCAAAACCTATAACATGAAATTTCAATTTTGAGTTCTTCCAACATTTATGAGGCATTTAAAATATGCCTAAAAAACGCTGAATTTAAACTTTCACATTAAAAACGATCTAAAACTCATTGTTTTCGATTTCACCAGTACGTTTTTTAAAACAACACAACCTCAGCTACAAATTCCTCTTAATGCCGTCTTTGTGGAAGCATTTCTCGTCATTTCTTTTGTAATGTGAAAGTTTTTAATTCGGCGTTTCATATGCATCTTTGTTGCCAAAACTCAAAATCGAAACTTTAGGTTCTGAGTATTAAATATTGGGCTTTAACAATGAACATTCCACAGTGACTAATCGATGGAAGTGATACATTTTATTGATCTCATCAGAATCATAAAAAATGGCAAAAATCGCGCAACGTTTATTTATATAACAGCTTTATAGAAACTAACTTTGTTTTCGGCAAAATTCATATATGAAAGCTGCACACTTCACCTTTAAAAACCATTTTAATTTTTGTCAATAGGACACTCTGATGAAAAGATAACGAATTTTGACCGTCGAGTTGATACAAATTTTATTTAAAAAAATTTCACGAGTTAACTGGCATTGAATATAGCCGGTCGCTTCAATCGTTGTTTCCGAGAGAATGCTTCATTACACTTATCCAAGATGGCGGAAAGTAAAAATGTGCCGTCACCTCTCTCTGTAGTAAAAGAGGTAGATTTTGAAGAAAGAGAATACATTTAAATGTTGTCAAACTAAGCCTAATAAAATACTCGTTTGTATAGTATGTGGAAATAGTTATCACATCTCATGTGCTGTGAAAAACAAAGTGAAATTCTTCAAGATAGGAGATTCACGTGTAATCTGTTGCCAAAATAGTGATGGACAACCCATCGAATCATTTAGTGCCATAGCGATAGAAAATCAGTGGTTAAAAAGGCTGTTAGCTGAAAAAGATGATAAGTACAATTTATTATTAAATAACAATAATCTATTAAAATCAAATAATGAACACTTGCTAGAAAAATTAAACTTATTGAAATCAGAAATAACCAGAACCAGAATCTTACAAAAACCCAACTCAACTGTTAATGAGGGTTTAATAAAAACTCAAGGTAATGAAGATAAGACGGCCAGTGTCCAGTTGACTAATTCTAAATACAAAACAAACAATGAAACTGACTCAAATAAAAAGTTTAATGACAAAAACACCAAACATGTTGAAAGGAATTCCAATATACAGGGCATTTAAAAAATTACTGCAAACAAATTAAATGCACAATTAATGGAAATTCAAACCAAACAAACATGTGACTACATTACAAATTTAGTTGTTGAGAATGAGGAAAGCACAAAAATAAATCTTAATCATATCACAACAGGGGGTTCAGAGAATAAAGCCGACGATGAAGGATATCAGATTGTGACAACAAGACGCAAGAAAATAATGGGAACTGGAATTGGTGATAAGGATTTCCATGGAAAATCCGAAAAACCAGACAAAAAATTGTTGTGGCTATTCATCTCAAAAGTTCCGGATAGTGTAAATGAGGACCACATCAAGAGTTTCATAATAACTAAGACAAACTGTGAGAATATACAAGTAAAATTGTTACCAACTGACCATAAAAGAAGGGATAATCAATGTTTTATGATAGGTGTAGTACCTGACTTAAGGGAAGAAATTTACAATCCTGCTTTTTGGCCGAAAAAAATTGGCATTGAACGATTTAACTTTAGGTTAGGAAGAAGATTCTTAGATCGAGAGTATCATAATAGAGGTCTGTCAACTGGAGAAGATAGACCAGACTCTTTTTTAGTCAAGTAAATCCAAGAGGAACGTTACTTTTATCATCACCAGACAGGTGTTTAAAAATATTGCAACTAAATGCTCAATCTTTGACAAATAAGTTACTCAAACTTGAAGTCTTAACATTGCAGGAAACACCTGATATAATTTGTCTATCAGAACATTGGTGTACTGAAGAAAACATCCAATTTATGACCCTGAATGGATACAACATCGCATCTTATTTTTGTCGAAAGTTCCATATCCATGGAGGATCCATAATCTACATCAAAACTGATATTAAATTCAAAACATTAGATGTCTCTAACTTTAGTGAAGAAATGGTGTGTGAGTGCTGTGCGATTTCTCTGTTTATAGCCAATAGGAAAATTTGTGTTATTAGTGTTTATCGTTCGCCATCAGGAGAAGTTCAGAGTTTTCTGTGTAAATTACAAAATATATTGGAGCTATGCAGTAAGTCATATCATGATATTTATATTTGTGGGGATCTAAACATTGATTATCTTGTCATGTCTAATAATAAGCAATCTTTTAACGAGTTTTTAGTAAGTTATAATCTGAGAGTCACATCTGAGGCTCCTACAAGAGTTTTCATAGATAAAGTAGGTAAAACATCATCTACAAAATTGGATTACATATTGACAAATATCGAACCACATCTTTATAAATCAAATGTGTCCGAGGGTCACTTCAGTGACCATAAAGTATTTTCACTTGATGTAAATTTGCAAGCCAATAAAGTATCGAAAAAAGATGAAAAACCCATCAGTTACAGGGATATGTCAGATGAAAATATGCTGATGTTTAAAGCAGGGATTTCTTCTACAGTTTTTGATGAAGTTTATTCACAATTGAATGCTGAATATGCCACAAATTCATTTGTTAGCATTTTAGATTACAATCTAAATTTATTAAATTAAATGGCCAAATATATGGCCTAGGAGGACAAATTCGTTAAACTTCCCGTGCTCGAATCGGGATCAATAAAGTGTTATGATCATTTCGGCCTAGCCCAGCCTCATCAGACACTTTGGGCTGATACAAATTCAAACTCGGAAAGTCCAACGAATGTCTCCCAAAACTTCACTACAACAGTAGTTAGCTACAAAGGCGCCACCTGCTTTGGCGGCCGTGAACGAAAACGAGATGATAATATCGTTTTCTGTATCCTCTGCGCTATGCGAAATGTGTAAAATATATAATCTTTTAGCGAAAGCCGCTATCGCTTTATTAAATTAAATGGCCAAATATATGGCCTAGGAGGACAAATTCGTTAAACTTCCCGTGCTCGAATCGGTATCAATAAAGTGTTATGATCATTTCGGCCTAGCCCAACCTCATCAGACACTTTGGGCTGATACAAATTCAAACTCGGAAAGTCCAACGAATGTCTCCCAAAACTTCACTACAACAGTCTAAAAGATTATATCTTTTACACATTTCGCATAGCGCAGAGGATACAGAAAACGATATTATCATCTCGTTTTCGTTCACGGCCGCCAAAGCAGGTGGCGCCTTTGTAGCTAACTACTGTTGTAGTGAAGTTTTGGGAGACATTCGTTGGACTTTCCGAGTTTGAATTTGTATCAGCCCAAAGTGTCTGATGAGGCTGGGCTAGGCCGAAATGACCATAACACTTTATTGATACCGATTCGAGCACGGGAAGTTTAACGAATTTGTCCTCCTAGGCCATATATTTGGCCATTTAATTTAATAAAGCGATAGCGGCTTTCGCTAAAAGATTATATCTTTTACATAATCTAAATTTATATTGTCCAATAAAAACACGGTATAAAGCACACAAAACAAATAAGGCTACATGGGTAACAAATGAGGTAAGACACGCTAGTGAAAAACTAAAAAATCTACACTGGATAGCAAAAAATATAGGGAGTCTCGAGTCTCAAGATACCTATAAACAGGCAAAAAAAGAATACAATTCTCTATTAATAAATACTAAAAAAAACTTTCATAGTGACTTAATTAATCAATCTTACAATATACCAAAAACAGTTCGGAATTTAGTAAACAGAGAAACTGGTAGGCAAAAGAACAGGTCTGATATTATTCTACATTATGATAATAAAATTATTGCCAAGTCTTGTGATATTGCTAATTCGTTTGCCTCATATTTTGCTACAATTACAGAATACAATCTTCAAACTCATTTTGGCACATCGTTACCTTCTTCTTGTACTACCTCAAAAATGTGTAACAAAACATTTTTCTTTTTGCCGGTAACTCCAATTGAAATAAAAAATACATTCGATCAACTAAAAAATAAGCCTAGTACTGGTATTGATAACATATCTGTAAAAATAATAAAACTGATAAGTGATCATATATCGATTCCTTTAACCCATTTAGTTAATCTCTCAATAACAACCAGCCAATTTCCATCCATATTTAAAATGGCAAAAGTTATTCCAATCTTCAAAAAGAATGACCCTCATGATATTTCAAATTATAGACCAGTATCTGTCCTTAGCATAATTTCAAAAGTAATAGAGAAGGTTGTATACAACAATGTTAAATTTTATAGAAGAATACAATTTATTAACTCCAACCCAACACGGCTTTAGATCAAAAAAGTCAACACTCACGGCTGCATGCAGCTTGTTTGAGCGTATTTATGATGAATTAGATAGTAGAAACCACGTGGCAGGACTATTTTTTGATCTATCACGTGCTTTTGACTGCTTAGACATAACATTTATTCGCAATAAATTATATAACGTTGGTTTTAGAGGGATATTTCTAGAATGGATAATAAATTTCTTAAGTGACAGGAAGAGTGTTGTTAAGATGAAAGAATCAAGCTCAGAACCATACTCGACAAATAAAGAAGTACCACAGGGATCCGTGCTGGGACCATTATTATTCCTAATTTTTATTAATGACCTACCAGATCACATAAGGGCACTTATAATATCAATGTTTGCTGATGATACCTCGTTAATAGTCTCTGCACGTACACTAGAGGAATTAAAAATGACAATGAAGACTGTTGTTGACTGCTTTATACGCTGGTGTAATACCAACAGACTAATATTAAACATTGACAAGACGCAAATTATTTATTTTCATTCATACAACTCATCTAAATATGACTATATCTTAACCATCCACGATAGAAACAATATGTTATCTTCCACTCACTCTACAAAGTTCTTGGGTGTATTCATTGATTGTAATCTCAAATGGTCAGAGCAAGTGAATTCAGTGAACATGAAATTGAATAAAGCTTTTTATGCTATATCCAGAATTAAAAACACACTACCCATCTCGGCATTAATGAACGTTTATTATAGCCTTGCTTACAGCCACATGTGCTACAATGTAATTTTGTGGGGGAACTCAGTAGATAGTAACAAAGTGTTCATTAACCAAAAAAAAATTATCCGTAAAATTTTTAATTTGGATTATCAACAGTCTTGTAAACCAGTTTTTATTAAACATCAAATTTTAACTTTCTACTGCCTATATATCTATAAATGTTTACTTTATGTCAAAGAGGAAATCAATACATTTCCAGTAAATTCAGACAATCACTACTACAATACAAGAAGTGCTGAATCTTTACGAGTTCCTAAACACAGAACATCCAAATTTCAAAATTGCTTCAGATATATGGGACTGACCTTATACAATCATTTGCCAAAAACTGTGAAAGAAATACCACTTATCTCTAAATTTAAAAAAAATGTTAAAGATTTACTCTTAAGAAAAGCATATTATTCTATAAATGAATATCTTGAGGACAAACTGCAATAGCTTCATATTTTACTTGTAAAAATGTTATTTTATATATTTTATGTTTCGTCAATTTCTTTTACACTGTGAATATTGTATTTTACACACTAATGTCTTTTATACCAAATTCTGTAGTGACGTATCCTATACATTTATTTTGAATGTCTTAAAGGATCAATAAAGATGACTATGACTATAGAGAAAAAGTGCTAATAAATATTTTTGTTCAATATTAACTTAGCCACATTTCTTATTTAAAACATTTTTTTCTACGGCGTACAGATTCTTGGTAAATCAGGGTAGTCATTTTCCTTGGCCACCACGTAGCCCAGGTTTTAATCCGCTAGATATTGGTGTATAGAACGCAATGAAAAAGCGTTTCTACAAGTAAGCCATAAACATTCTCAACCAACTTTGAAAAGAAATAAATATTGCAACAGTTTCTTTTGAACCACTTTAATATCAGAGATCTTTTATGGAACGTATTGATAAATCAATTAAAGAAAATGGTGAACATAACAAACACTTACTTTGAAAAAAATTTTACTGTTATTCAGTTAACGATATTTTATACCAAAATTCAGAAGTATTGATGTTTTTGTCTACTTATCTTAGTTTTCTGGAGTAATTGCGTTAAATCAGCGTTATGCAGTTGATTTGTAAAATGCGATTATCTTTAAGTTGTTAAAAAGGATATATTTTTTGTTGTTAAAATAATGTATTTATACATAATACCTTAATATTTTTTGACCCAAATACGACTAACTTGAAAATCAACACAACTAAGCGCACTCATAATCAAAAGCCCCCAGTTATAAAAATGTATACATAAAAGTCCACAGAGTCCACTTTTACAAGAATTAATGTTAAACTCAACAGTCTTCCGGGATGAACCGAGTCGATTATCATTGCGCTGAAATTCTGAATGACCAACTTGAGACAAACGGTTCTCCCCTCCTCAACTTATTTAGTTAAAGATTATTAAGTTTACGTGTTGAACGCATAACAAAAATAGCTCACTTGAGAAAGGCGGTCTGTCGAAACAGCTGTAGTGATAATTAATTACAATAAAAATTTATGGAAGTGTTGAAAACAAAAGTTTTCAGTGTTTTATTGCTTGATTTGGTCTTATATTTAGCTTATTCTCAATATTAATATCAAACTTTAATTTTATATGCATGTTATTCTAAAACATAAATGATGTATTCTTGATATGTTATTGACTTACTAATAGTGGTATTTTCTTTCTACTGATTTCCTCTTTTAATATTGGTCACAAGATCCTGCATTCTGCCGAGGAATTGGCGTCGTAATTTGTTTCATTTAACATAATAAGAGCATCTTTGATTTTTTTGTTTTAACCATCTAATGGAATCTTTCAAGATTTCATGATCTCATATTTGAGATTTATCAAATTTTCTATTTTTTATATAAGATTGATGTTCACTTATTCTAACATTTAATGGTCTTGATGTTTCACCTAAATAAATATGTTCGCATTCACAAGGTATTTTATAAATACAATTCTTTATTTTTTGTTGTTAGTCGGTACGTTTGGTTTTAGATAAAATAGATCTTAACTTGTTTGTTGTTTTGAATGTATGGTATTGATATTTGCTTCTTATCGTGTCTTACGAATGTTAAAGGATCCCGTTCTAAGTTGTTCTGTGCCATTTTGTCTAATGATAAATGATTCGCTTTTTAATATTTAGATATCTGTTGGTGTGTTTTTAGATATCCGTGGGGTTTCTATACTCCTGTTCTCCTATCCAGTATCCTTCCTTGAGATTAAAACATCCAGGAATTGTAGCGAATTATTAATTCTTTTTCTACAGTAAATATTATCGACTCTTTATCGTTTATATTATTTAGGAATGTGTTCAACAACTCTGATTCATGAGGCCATATTGAGAACACATCATCTACATATCTCCACCATTATATTTTGAAATTTGGTATTATCAGTATATAATGTCAATATATGACATGAAAAGGAAAATAGTTGACATAGTTGTCAATGTATTTTCCTTTTCTCTTATATATTTTTAAATAAATAATTATTTTAGACCCTTACCGGGAGCCCTAATAGTTGCTAGAACTATATACTGCTATGGATTTATGGTATGTGTTCTGAAACACAATCCTATATATTTTTATGGTGTATAGTATGTTCCTGCTTGATAGATCCAGCCGAGTACCTAGAGGGTAAAAAAATATATCCTTTCTGCACGCCACACCAGCTTTTGGATAATACAGGTTGTGCCTAATTTATATTTTTTTATTGAACAGTGAAGAATAACTATGAACTAAATAACAGTGAAGTAATTTATTATTGATCTTTTAATTATTAATATGTATTCTACCTAATAAACAAATGTCTTTTTATGTGAACTAATTTCGAAATTTGGGATAAAGTATAATTTTATTTTCATATATTTCTCATTCATAATCTAATGCCATGATATAAAATGCTTGTTTTCTTACGATACGATTTTAATTTTAGTTTCGTAAAAACACATGGTAATTGAATGCTGTAAACACAAATTGTTTAGTTTTTTCGGGGATGACGGAACTTTTTAACGTAGAATCTTTTAATAACTTTTTGTTCATTACAAAACAATAAAAGGATAGTTTTGTTTTAAATTTTTTATTTCAATTCTTTGAACTCGCTTCCTTACGAGGATAAACTTAATGATGACGCTCATTTTATTTTAATTTTTAAGATAATATAATACAAACAGCTTGTATATGATTTTTGAAAGAACCGCACCCAACCAATACCGACACGAGCAGAAGGGCCTAGAATGCTTGTTTACCTAAGTAAATAGTTTACTCAGGTTACAAACTTACTAAACTATTTTTTGAATTAAATTGAATATTCTGATAAAAATGTTGAGTATATATATTCAGGGATTCTATAGTATTCAACCATTTATATCTCTCTCTGTCCCAATCTCCATCGTTTAGACCTCTCTTACTCATGGCGTCGTCTACTTCGTTCCTCCAGGATTTTCGGGGTCGTCCTCTTTTCCTCCTTCCTATTGGGCTCCATTCGGTTATTCTCTTTATCCATCTGCTGTCGATAGTTCTTCTTACAAGTCCATACCACTTTAGCCTTTTTTGTTCTATATATGTTAGTATGTCTGTTTCTATTGATGTTCTTTGCTTTATGTCGTCATTGCTTCTCCTATCCATTCTTGTTACTCTGCAGCATCTTCGCAGATTCTGCAGACATTCTCTACAGAATCTGCGAAGAATTCCATCTCTGTTGCTACTATCTTACTGCCGTTTATCTTGTTTATGATTCAATTTTCAGCTCCATATGTCATAAGACTTCGCACTAATGTTTTATAAATCTGTGTTTTTGTCTTCATATTTAGTTGTCTATCCCATCATACTGAGTTAAGTTGTCGGATTGCTGTTATTGTTTGTCCTAATCTTTGTGTAATTTCTTCCTCTATTGTTGCCTTTTTCGTGATTATAAACACCAAGTATTTGAATTTATCATTTCCTTTGATTGTTACGTTGTCATCAATCTGTAAGATCTTCTATGTCTTCTTCACTTGGAGATAGGTACTCTGTTTTCGCGAGGTTAATATCTAGGCCAGCCTTGGTATATTCTTCTTGTAGCTGAGGTCGTCTTGGTCTTGTGCAATCACTACTTGATCCTCTGCAAAGCTTAATGTATATAGGTATTCGTTCCGTACCGGTACTCCCATGCCTTCGCATTTTCTTTTCCATGTAGTCAAGGCTTTCTCTAAGTATATTTTGAATAGGGTTGGAGATGTGGAACAACCCTGCAGGAGCCCTTTTGTTGTGGTGAAGTCTCCTATGATTCTTGTTCCCATTTTAATGAACACTTTATTTTCTTTATACAGAGCTTTTGTAGCTTCTATGAGTTCCGTCTGTATTTCTAATTTGTACATTGCCTCCCATAGTTCTGACCTTGGTACAGAGTCATACGCCTTTCTCAGGTCCACAAATGCCAAATGTATATCTCTATTTATTGCTTTTTTCTTTTCCAACAGTTGTTCCAGTGTGTATATGCGGTCTATGCATGATCTTCCTGCCGTGAAGCCTGCCTGATCCTCCCCGTTTTTACCTTTTACCGCAGTATCTTCCCATATAATCTTCCTATTGATGATATTACGCTTATTCCTCTGTAGTTTTCGCATCGTTTTCTATCTCCTTTCTTAAATTAAGATGTCTAATGCCTCCGTCCATTCCTTTGGGAGCTGTTATCCATTTATGGCTTTCTGAAATATCCATTGTAGCATACGGTATAATTTTTTTGATCCGTATTTTATAAGCTCAGGTGAGATGCCTCCAGGTCCCGGTGCTTTCTTATTTTTGATTGCTTTTATGGCCGTTCTCATTTCCCCATCTGTTATTTCTATTTCTTGTTGTGGGGATCTGCTTCGTCTTCGCCTGTTTTCTTTTCCAATGAATTGTGGTCTTTGTTCTCTTATTAGTTCCTTGTAATAGTGCTTCCATTCTTTGTCCCGTATATTTCCCAATTTATTTTTTTCTTTTGAGTTTTGTTTCAATCCTCTCAGTACTTTCCATGACTCCGAAGTTCTTGTACCTCCTATGTATGTTTCAATTTTTAAGCAGGTTCTTTCCCATTCTTGATGTTGCCGTATCTAAATTCTATTAATTTTTGGTCTAGACGTTGTTGGTATAGTTCTCTTATTGAATGTTCTTGGAGTCGTTCTATATTGTATTGTTTTTCTCTTATAGTGTTCAACGGTTCTTCTGTAGAGGGGGTCTTGTTATGTTTCCAATTTATGCCCATTTTTGCTATTAGTAGTCTATGGTCCGTTCCACATTCTGCTCCTTTTCTGACTCCCACATCTTTGATCTTTATTGTGGTATCTTGTTTGATTATTATGTAGTCTATTATCGATTTCAGCTTTCGTGTTTCTTGCGTCCATGTATATTTATGAATATTTTTATATCTGACGAATCCGTTGGTGATTTTTAGGTTGTTTAGTTCGCATAATTCAATCAGACGTTCTCCGTTATCGTTTTGTTCATCCTCTCCGAATCTCCCCACTACTTTATCGTTTTCTTTCCTTCCGGTTAAGGTCTCCTGTTATAATTATCTCCACGTTCTTCTTAATTAGTTCTATTTGATGTTGAAGTTGTTCCGTGAAATGTTCTTTTTCTACTCTCGGGGAATCGTCTGTTGGTGTATATACTCCGAGTATCACTGTCTCTTTACCGTATATGTCTATATGCATTTTAATTATTCTCTCGTTGATTGGTTTCCATGTTCTAACCCTGTTGTTACACTTATTTTTGATTAGTATTCCCACTCCTGCCTTTGCTCTACATTCTTTATTAACTTTGCTCCAGCAGTGGATATGGTCTTCTATTGTTTCCGCTCCATTTTCTTTCTTTTTGGTTTCTGTTGTAACTAGTATGTCGCTGTTGCTTTCTCTAAACTCCGTGATCACTTCCGTCGCCTTTTTGTTCCATCCTTGTATATTCCTTGTTGCATATATGACTGTTCTATCTTTTCTTCGTTTTGATTGACTGAGCTTTGATAAGACTGGGTCTTCCGAACTCTTCGCAACATTGCCCACCCCGTATCCGATGTGTGGGGATGTGTTTCTGTATTTGGCTTTTTCATCTTGCGATTTTCGTTCTTCTTACCCTTACGCTTTTCTGTGTGTTACGTTGCTAATTCCTAACGCCACAGCCCCCGTTTGGAGGACCTTTTCTTCAGCCGCTCATTCTGGATCAGACGCTCTTGGTTCTTCCGCCCTCTCGACCATTGTGACTTTTCCAGCCATCCTCTGGTCTCGAGACCGTTGACCGGTTTTCACCTGTACCCTGGTTTTTTTTAGAGGTGTTACTCCTCTATCCCTCCTCTTTTATCCGGGCTTTGGACAGGCTGCGTCGGTTATAGAGCTACTCAATTTACCCCATACCAATCCAGGCAGAGTTTAAAAAAAATGTTTAAAAATGTTGTGTATTCTTTATAAATGAGTCATTATTATTTGCAAATGGTTATATATTTAATAAAAATTTCGACATTTCACTACAAGGAGAATTCATCGTACTACAAAGTGTATATTCTGTTGCCTTGTTGCAAAATGAGGTGCCTTGCTGTAACGAGGTATAATTAATTTCCTTTTAAGGTTAACTTCTACAAAGAACACTATCTAGTACTGATATCCGTAAGTTTTATTTGTACTGGCCTGAAGACGAGGCGCTAATTGTTGACTCTGATAGTTGTCGCAGAATAAACAGTATTTAACTTGATTGTGAGTTTTGACCCTTACTCTATAACCCAAGTATTATTGACACACCTATGCAGTTTTTATCATTTAAAAACAATTCATTATCACCTATCACTTTTTATCATTATCACTTAAAACAACAATATCTTTTTTTTATTGTATAATGGCTTTGGCATAGCCAATTAGCCAGACTATTTGTGGTAGTTACAATTTTTGATTTTATTACCTAAGCCTATTTATAATATAAATTTACAGGAAGTAATATGTTCGTATACACATTCAATTTTTGACATATTTACAATTTTTAATTTGAATACCTAAAACTTTTTATAATTTAAATTTACAGGATGTTATGTATTCGTAGATACATTTTAATATCTGCTTTGCTTATTATTTGAAAAAATAATTGTATTTAAATTGACAGGCAATGAACAATTTAGCTCAATTAGTTTTTCATACATCATTTTGATACTTTGTTTGTACTGTACTGTCCACACTCCAATATAAAGTGCTGCAGATCTTCCACTTTACCACAGGAGCAATATGGGTTATCAGTAATACCTATGCTGTGTTTGTATGCAGTAAACATTATTTTATCTGCTCTCTATTTTAGCTATTCATCAATAAAAATCACCAAAGTTAAAAAAAATTGAGAATTAAATATGTAACATTTTTGTCTACGATTGTATATATATATATTGTATATATATATATATATATATATATATATATATATATATATATATATATATATATATATATATATATATATATATATATATATACTTGGGAACAAAGGTTGGGATACTCGTTTTATAATACATAATTCTAATAAGTTGATAAAGCTGAGTCAACATTGATTTTATTTATAAAGTGATAAAATCTCTAGAAAATGTGATAAGAAAATAGGTTTCAAAAACGTTGTTTTCATTTTTAAATTGTTTTGAATATCAGGATTGTACAATAAATATACATTTCGAACAAACCTTTTCCGAATATTACTTAGCGGTTATACGTTTTCACCTTGTTTTTATTCCCAGTATATGAAAATCTAACATGTAAGACTTTAATAAAATGTAAGAATTCGTTATCAAAACCACAGAGCCCCGCTTCAGAGATGACGCTCTCAAGATGATATAGGAACACAATAATTTGGAAAGGGATGCAAAATTAGGAAGTAAAATTGAAGAGAAAATTCACATTATCAGTTGTTCAAACTGCCTTTTTATCTAATGGAACCATTTTCCACACAGAATCACAACAGAATAAGTAATATACTGTGGGAGGAGTACTGAAAACTTAAAATGGTGTTAGCAGGTATCTATTGACTTGTGTGTTTATAGTATTTTCTGTAAGGAGAATTTTTTTGCCAGAATATCTATAAAAGTGCTGTCGATAGACCAAGCAATGTAATGTTTATTCTCCTCCTGTATATTATTTCTTCTTTCCGTACCATGTCTATTACTGAATGTTGGCTATCATAATTTTATTTACCGCAGCTCTAAAGAGGGACGACGAAGACTGATTAAACCGCTCACGTAGGTTTCGAAGCCACGATGTTATTCTTCGACCCGGACCCCTCTTCACATATTTTGCCCTGAATAATTAAATGGAGGATTCCATAACGTATCGCATGACATGGACAAAATACTCAAATTTTGGTATTTTTACTACTTCAGGTTGTTTTTTAACGTTGCAATACCTCTTAATTTGTCACTCTGTCAACACAGCTTATGCGTAGCAACCTTCGATACATCCACATTTCGAAATCTTGATGTTTATTTACTAGCGATTTAGTGAGCGTCCACATTTAAACTCCGTACAATAATGTCGAGAAAATGTAACATTTGACGAGTCTTATGTTCATGTTATTGAACATAAGACTCGTCTTCCTATTCCAATAGTCATTTTTATCTGAAACGACATAAGTAATATTCTCAGTTTTTTCTCAGTATTTCAGTACTATATGGTGTAATTATGTAGTCGTCTACCGGTGTTTTGCTGACTACCATATATTTAGTTTTACCAACAATGTCAATTAATAACCGTAGTTCTTCCGCAGAACTCACAAGCAACACAGTATCATTTACATATCTCAGATCACTGATTCCGTTGACCTTGATACCATTATCAACCCTGGCAAGTGTCTCTCTGAGAATATGTATTAAAAAGCAGTGGTGAAAAGATGCACCCCTGTCTAACCCCACGGAGAATTTCAATTGATTTAGAAGTATCCTGGTCAATTCCGACATTTGCTTGGTGGTGATATATAACTCTATCCGGGTAATTCTTCTATAATCCGATATACGCGTTTTAACCGTAACATATATAAATAGTATATTACTTATTGGGATGCTATTGCCATCACTCTTTGTGGTTTATATCTTCTCCGTTTCTCTGACTTTATGTTTTGATATTGAATGATTCTAAATTCTTCCCCTTGGATTTTCTTTAGTCCTACAATTCTTCTGAGAACCTTCCTTAGTAAAATTATTAGTTTAATCTCAACTATAATAGAGTTTGAATCGTAGTTTTCCATTAAGTCCGATGTGAGAATCTGAGTAATTATAATTAGCGGTTGATCAAAGATTAGATTTTAAGTGGAAGTCAAATTTGTCATCTTAAAGATGTTATTAAAAGCAGTGGGGATATATGTTTGACCGGCAAAATTGCGATGATGTGTAGAATTGTGGGGATTAAGTAACCAGATTTTGAAGGAGAAAGTTGAGTTCAGGGCGTACAGCCCTTACCCTACTTTTTAGCTGGTAAAAGGTCTTTTGTTTATTTTTTTGGGAATCGTTTGAGCAATGTTTCTCAAAACAACAGTATCTTTGTGTAAGTGACAATATGGTTTTGGTTGCAATCAACGAGTATAAGGTAAATCAAAAGTAAAGTTTAATTTGGTACAAAAGAGGTTTAACTACCCGACAAAAACTCTGTTTACACCCAATTTTTTTGTATGATGCAAATGCAGATTAAATAAGTATGCTGAATATTTCAAGTGATGCTGATCTATACAGGAAAAAATCACCTGTTATCATTTACATTTTTCTTTAACATTTTATGTATCCAGTGTCGTGCAATGTTAGTGCTTTTTAAACGGGTAAATTCCGTAATTTCTATTTTATCACCATTTGTTTCTTTTTGTACGCAGCACTAAATTTTGTATGTAAATTAAGAACTAAAAACATGATGTAATAAAGGCTCTGGTAAATTTTCAATTTTAATTTTTTTAAAATAATCTTCAATTTTTAAATCATATGTTTACCAGGCCATTGAGAGAAATTTTTATTAAATAATGATGTACAAATATATTAACTTGTAATGGACATTGCTGTTTTTAAGACCTAAATTAATATGTCCAATTTTTTATGTTTTTGATTGATAACAAATATGGCTTGTACGTTACAATAATTTTGTCTTGTTTTTAATTTCTCTAAAAATCTTCTTTTCTCTTGGACCAGGAATAAATTGGTATATTTAATTAAAATTAAATTTAAAAATCCCAAAGAATTAAGTTCAAAACGTTTACGGACTAATCAGTTCATCTTTAGTGATCTTTGTAGTACTTGCAAAATAAACTCAAAACCAAACAGTGCTTGGGTTTAAATGGATTACATACCATACAATGGAACCATACTTTAAAATATTAAATTATATGGCAGTATGCTGATGAAATTAGATTTCAAATATATTAAGAACAAGAGCCAAAAGAAAATGCGCTTACACAGTGGTGTACACAAACTTACATGTGGCGACTGCTAAAAAATTATATCGGTTAGATCGAAAAACAGATTCTACATCTGCACTTCACCTTCTAGATCATAATGATTATTTTAATAAACAATTTTAAATTATTTATATCCAAATAAAGGTCTTTAGCTATCTTTATTAGAATCTATGGAAATTAACAAATTAAATACTACAGATATAATTCCGAATGACCAACTTGAAACAAACAGCTCTCCCCCCCCCTTTTAACTTATTCGGTTAAATACTATAAAGTATAGGCTCATAACAAAATAGCTCACTTCAGCAAGGCACTCTGCCGAAACAGCTGCAGTGATAATACATTATAATAAATTTTGTGGAAGTAGTGAAATCAAAAATTTTCAGTGTTATATTGTTAAATAAAATGAAAAGTTCCATTAGGCAATGGTCGAATCCATCACTTATTTCAAAGTGATTTTCCTATATGATTTTAAAAATCAAATATGATAAAAACCGAAGAGGTGCTTGTAGAGCTCAGTTCACGACCTTGTTTTAACTAAATAGTTTGCTTAATAACTTTAAAGTTTAAAATATTTAAATATTGATTTAATATATTTCTTTATTATACTGCATTCTACTTATGAGTTTGTAATACATATTGTTTGATTTAGTAAAATGGTTGCAATTTCTTATATTTCTCTTTTTTTATTCTCCTACTCTAATAGTTCCTTTCGAAAATATTGATAAATAAATATAGCTTGCATGTTTTCATAGGGGAAGTTAATCAAATTTTTAGTTTTTAATGTAAGATTCATGTTCATGTTCATTAGAAACATATAATTTGGAAAACAAAACACAAAATTTTATTTAGATTTAAAAAATATTTAACGGATTTTTGTAGGGTAAATTAAAAAAACAAACAAACAAAAAATCTATTCTACAATTTGACGTTGTTTAAAATCTTCAATACGCTCATCGCTAAAACCTAAAATTTCACTTAGAACTTGCTTGGTATGTTGCCCTAATGTAGGTGGTGGACTTTTAACAAAATTTCCCCCCTCTCCATATTTAACTGCAGGTCCAACCACTTTTATTTGACCAGCTACCGGATGGTCCAAAGTTTTTACCAAATTGATTGCTTTAACATGAGGATCTTCAAACGTGTCCTTCATTGTATTGACCGGTCCACATGGAAACGATGCTCCTAAGAATATATCGGCCCATTCTTTGTTAGTTTTCGCCTTCAAGATGGTTCTCAACAGTGGCACCAATTCTTCTCTGTTATGTACTCTCAAATTATTCGTTAAGTACTTTTGGTTTTGTGGAAGATCTGGTCTTTGTATTCGTTCACAGAAGTCTTTAAACTGCAGTTCGGAGCCGGTACCAATGGTAAAATAGCCGTCTTTGGTGGGGAATGATTCATAGGGAACGATACTTTCGTGTGCAGTTCCCCATTTTTTGGCCTCTTTGCCAGCGTTCAAGTAATTGGAGCCTATGTTTATAAGTGTAGATATTTGAGTGGAAAGGAGATTGCAGTCAATTTTCTGGCCTCTTCCGGTTCTTGAGCGTTTGATGAGAGCCGCCATGATGGCTCCATGTGCGTAGAGACCTAAATTTTATATAGATTTTAATGAGTTCATGTTTAAAAAAAAAAACGTATAAAATTATCAGACACACAAACATACAACCTTAGAAACATATACGTTAATTTTAAATATTATATCGGTATTTATCAATTTTCTGTAAACTCTTTCGATTCACATTTTTTATTTTACGTAATAGATAAGGATAAAAAATAATAACCAGTTTTAAGATAGGTGTAGGTGGAAGTCAATTATTGCATGTGAAAGTAATAATTACTGCTGGATAAGTACACATCTTTGTTTGTTACGTACTTGTACAAGTCTTGAAACCTTCGCACTGCGTCTCAGGTAGTACATTTCGGTGACATTTACTCGTTTCGTTTCTGCATTTTTGCCCCAAATCTCGCTTAATAGACAGGTGATTTTACCAGTTTTCTTGATAAACGTTATTTGGGATGTTTTTATTCCATTAAAGGTTCATAAAGGGGTCCTGAAAATCTATATTTTTTACCTTCTCGAATCCTCATTAATCAATTTTATATTATAGAGGGCAGCTAATACTGGATGGATGGTGACGTAATTTATACCTCGTTTACGCGGGGCGCCTCTTCAAGGTGTGGGCTCCCTTGCCAGGTAGAGAGTTGGTAAGAGCAGACGTTAGTCTGCGATTGATGTTTGTGTTTGTTAAGGAGAGATAAGGAAGACGAGTGGCTTGCTAAGAAGCATTAGTCAGTTAGTGTGTGTATGTCGTGTCGTTTGTGGTGCGTGGTGAGGAAGGTTGCTACCCATGCTGCTCTGCGGGGGTACTTACGCGTATTACCAACTATACTTTAGAAACGGCTTTTTCGATTGAGCATTTTTGGCTTGCAGATTGTTAAAATCTGCGATATCTTATTGGCGTCGCTTCTAGGGTGTTAAAATACTCATCAGGAAGTTCGTTTCCAGTTTCCTGTGTCCTAGGCAGTGGCAAGATGTTTTAAGGACCTCCATTGCTCTGATGTTGGAGCTTGTTACGGAGCGAAGTACATATCTCTTGCCGAGAGTTCGGATTCTGCTCTCTATGGTTGGTATGTTCGCCAGTTGGTGGATTAATGCCGACGGATAGTCTGGAGGCACATTAAAAAACAGGCAGTCATGTCTACATAAAAAGAAGAAGAAGGATAGTCAGCACACTTTCTCATGATCTTTCTCAAGATCTTGCGTTCGGTGGCCATGATGGCATTTATTTGGCGGTTGTTCAGTGAGGAGTAAAGAATAGCCTTGTACTCAATAATAGGTCTGATGTAGGTTTTATAAGTGTGTAGGAGAGTTTTGCTCTGTGTACCAAAAGATTTGCCTGATAGGGCTCCCGGGAGTCCAGCACATCTTCTCACTCTGTTAAGGGTGATATTTGTTTCAACTTGAACAAGACCAGTGGAGACAAGTTACCTCAGGCCTAGATCATAGAGACGGTACAAAATTCTGGAACAAATTTAAAACTCTAACCAAACAAAAATCAAGGCCTCACTCCCATCTCGTTATCAATAAGTCAATCATAGCTAATCCACTAGATAAAGCTGAAGCTTTTAAAACCACACTCCAGGCAACATCACACCAGATAACCCAAACTTCAAAAACTGGTTCAAACTCGACACCGAAAGGAAAGTGGAGGACATACTCTTTTACCCTCCACAGCATTTCGGAGACCCATTATATCCAACATCCAATTATGGCTCCAGTGCAGGAGGACGCCGTCAGGCAGATATGTAACTACGGTAAAAACACATCGCCTGGCCCAGATGGCATACATAGGAGATGCCTCAAAAAACTCCCAGAGAGTGTAATCCCGCTGCTTAATATCATCAATGCATGACTTTTGCTGTGTTACTTTCCTACCCCTTGAAAAGTGGCCAGTACAATCATGATTCCTAAACCAGGGAAACACCTAACCAGCACTGAATCATACAGACCAGTATCTCTACTGAATACTCTAGATAAAGTCTATGAGAGAATCCTTAAGGAGAAACTCGTAGAATTCCTAGACGAAAACCATATCATCCCAAAATTTCAATTCGGATTCAGTGCTGAACACTCTTCTCAAAATGCATTGACAGAAGCAGCAACCTTCATTTCACGTTCAATCAATAAAAAAGGCAAAATATCCATTAGGATATTCCTAGATGACTAGAAGACCTTCGATCAGGTTTGTCACGCAGATCTAACCGAAGAACTCCGCCGCTCTGGACTGCCAACTACATTTTTAAACACAATACATCTCTCCAATCGGACAATAAGAGTTAGAATCAACGATAAATTACACCATTCACTCTATAAGCTGGAGTACCTCAAGGCTCAATTTTAGCACCAATCCTATATACAGTTTATAACAGCGACATCCCCCGCCCCGACAGCACTGCTCGCTTCAGGTACAGTAGATGGAACAATAAGGGGCCGCTCTGTATTGAGCAGTTCTCAGGCCCAAATTGACAAAATTGTCAAATGGTGCAACAAATGGAGAGCCACTCTCAACCCAACCAAGACACAAGCCATCCTCTTCAGGTATCCGGGAACTTCTCGGTTTGAAGATGAGGGCAACCTGATAGAGCTCTATGGAGCCAGATTCCCGTTTCAAAGTTCGGTCAACTACTTTGGTGTTCAATTTCAGAGGAACCTCAATTGGGATACTGAACTAAATATCACCCTTAACAGAGTGAGAAGATGTGCTGGACTCCCGGGAGCCCTATCAGGCAAATCTTTTGGTACACAGAGCAAAACTCTCCTACACACATGAGAAAGTGTGCTGACTATCCTTCTTCTTCTTTTTATGTAGACATGACTCTGCCTGTTTTTTAATGTGCCTCCAGACTATCCGTCGGCATTAATCCACCAACTGGCGAACATACCAACCATAGAGAGCAGAATCCGAACTCTCGGCAAGAGATATGTACTTCGCTCCGTAACAAGCTCCAACATCAGAGCAATGGAGGTCCTTAAAACATCTTGCCACTGCCTAGGACACAGGAAACTGGAAACGAACTTCCTGATGAGTATTTTAACACCCTAGAAGCGACGCCAATAAGATATCGCAGATTTTAACAATCTGCAAGCCAAAAATGCTCAATCGAAAAAGCCGTTTCTAAAGTATAGTTGGTAATACGCGTAAGTACCCCCGCAGAGCAGCATGGGTAGCAACCTTCCTCACCACGCACCACAAACGACACGACATACACACACTAACTGACTAATGCTTCTTAGCAAGCCACTCGTCTTCCTTATCTCTCCTTAACAAACACTGAGACGATTATATTCTGTTTTGATGTATGAGTCTCGGAATCTTTTATACTCCCTGATTATTCTGAGCTTTGTACGAATTTTAGCGAGGATACGTTGCGGAAGCATTGGAGTATACGGATTTATTTTATTCATTGGAATTGCTAGGGAAGAAGCTTCTCGTAAGAGGCTTTCAACTTTTGAAATCCCTGTGTCAACTTGGTTAGTTGTTGACATAACACCTAACTTTGAAATATTGTGGTCGATGAACTCTTGGAAAAGTTCCCAATTAGCTTTACGATAATCTCGTCTGTAGATAGCAGTTAGTGGTTGAAGGGGGTGTTAAAGTCGGTTTTGACTAATAGTGGGAGATGGGCAGAGGTTATAGAGTCTCCAATGTAGCATTCATCTTCGAATCTATCTGAGATTCGTTTTTTGTTTATGTTTTGATTTGCTACATATACATATATATACATATATATATATATATATATATATATATATATATATATATATATATTTATGTTAATAAGAGCTATGTGAACAACTTTTCCAACAACTAACTACCTTTCTTTATTCCATGATTGCAATACGGTTAGATTATATGTGTATATCTACTACCAAACGCAAGGCTTCTGAATATATAATGAAAACAGTACTAGATGAATGAGATGGAGAAATCATTATAGGAGGCAGAAAAATCAGCAGCCTGCGATACGCAGATGACACATTTACATTAGCTGCGAATAAAGTCGAAATAATTACCATCACTGACCAGGAAAAATAAAAATTATGATCTTATAAAGAGCAAATAATAATCTATCGCACATACACCAAATAACAAATTTCGAAGTGGTAGACTGATTTGCATAGTTGGGCTTCCTGATAACCAACAATGGCGATTGCTCCTCAGAAATTAACTGTAGACTAGCAATGGCCCGAACCGCAACAGCTAAATTGATTAAAATATGGAAAGACCGAACAATAATAAAGTATTGCCCTTATTTTTTCCCATTGCTACATACCCAGCTGAAACATGGACTCTCAAACAAAAAAATCGATAGGAGTAAGATCGAAGCCTTCGAAATGTGGGTCTATAGAAAAATTCTACGCGTATCCTGGACAAAACAGAACCAACCTGTCAATTCTGGAAGAGCTTTATATAAAAGACATTCTATTAAAAAAAGTAAACCGAGCATACCTAATTTACTTCGGAAACATGAGAAGAACGGGGACCATGGAACTATTGGTAGTAGAAAGTTGAAGACAAGAGGAAGATCTCCAACACGATGGGCAGACCAAAGTCTCCACTTGCTATAATAATAATATTTAGAGTGTCACCCCGCCCTGACAAGGGCTCAAGGAATGAGGAGGAGGAATGTATTAGTATAGCAAATATATATTTACATATTTATGTAAGTCATAAGCCACAATTACTTTAAAATAAGTTTATTTTGACGTTTCGATTTAAACTTCGGAAATCGTTTTCCGACACACAAATTAAATAAATTTTCTTTTTGCTACTTGGTAATACAAATTCTTCTAATAATTTAATTTTATCTGACTCATCCATATTGACAATTCAGACATATTATACATTTTAAAGATAGAGAAGATATTGTCAATATTTTTGAGTTGCGTTCCTGGGATGACTTTATCAGATAGTTCATTTGATTATATGAAATAAACTTTAACTCAAGAATACTCGTCAGGAGACGACGACCAGGAAGACGAAGGATTTCCTAGCTGAAGAATCTACGTACGTGGTTCAACACAACAACCACAAATTATTTCAGAGCAGCAGTGTGCAAAGTACAGATGACCATGACGATCGCCAACATCCGAAACGGATAGGCACTACAAGAAGGTACCTATAGTATGAAAGATAATGTCCAAATGTTTTAAAAACCCCGTGATCTTTAATTTTCTCTACATTTCATAAATTATTCGGCAGGAATGACATTTTAAAATGATTAAAAGGTTTATCAAATCATAATATCAAGTGTAATATCAAATTAATCTGTCATAAAACTAAGCCTGTAATTATAGAGATTGACGACTAAACGTCAGAAAAATAAATTTAACACTGTTTTCTGATAAATTTAAAGAGGTTATAACGGTATTCAAAAAACACGTGAAAAAGTTGACAGGAGGATCAAGATGATTTCAGTTTTAGGACTACAAACATCTGAGAATTTAGACGATAATGGAGTTGTTTATGAGTAAGTTTGTTAAAGTTAACTTATTTGTTTTCTCGCGGCTTGTGTTATCCTTATTTTATTAGATTACTAGCTCGCACTTCGCAATTTATACATGATAAATCATGATATATCACCACTTTTTGTCACTTTCTGCTTCTCTTTATTATTTGTATTATTTGTAAATTTATGCTTTTTCTGATAATTATTGATTTGCTTTCAGCTATCCACATCAGCCATGATCTGACTGTAGTGTATTCATTCGCCATTAAAAATAAAACGAAACGTTAATTTTACCTCCACAAATCATGATATGATAATGGCATTAAAAAAGTAATATTTTTTAACAAATACCATATTTATATTACTTATACAGCTTATCTAACAAGTCCCTGTGGAATTTTTTTCTTTATTTCAGTTACACTTATCTCCAGACAAAGCATAAATTACATGGTTACAAGTGTTAAAAATAAAAACATAACAGAGATATCACTTAGTTTTAACTTTTAAAATTTGAAAGTAAATAATCTAATGAAATACCTAATTGAAACCAAAGTACTAAACATTGCTTTTTTTAATATTCATAAGTTTCACTAACAAACGATGGCTTTATCAACTACCTTCTTCAATAGCAAATTAATTTTAGTAGACTTTTTGTTGTTTAGTAAATAATATAATATCCAATTAAGTCAGCACCATATGGGAAACTTTTTTATTAAAAAAAAAAAACTTACAATGAAGTAAAAATTTCTTTTTTAAAATTAAAAAGAGAGGTGACGATTGTCGCAATTGGGGCTAGTCCTAATGTCTCTGACAATTTCTAAATTTTGCTTTTGCTGATGATACCAGTATTACCTGGAAGAACTCTAATATTGCAACGCTTCATGCAATTATAACTTCTGATCTACTTAAAATAAAAACCTGGTCCGACTCTAATTTACTCTCTTTTAACGTGGATAAGACAGTAGCATTATCCTATAAAGGAGCTCTTCAACTCTTGCTTCTTAATAACAGCCAGATCAGTATAATTGATTCTGGAGAATTTCTTGGTATTTTTATAGACAGCAACCTTAAATGGTCCCTTCATATCGATTTGTTAAGAAAGAAACTAGCCTCAGCCTGCTATGCAATGCAGGAAATGAATATAGCATCTTCCAAAATAACATACTTTTCTTTGTTCGAGTCTCATCTTCGGTATGGCCTTCCTTTTTGGGGTTCTAGTACAGCTGCCCAATCTGATGTTATTTTTAAATTACAAAAAAGAGCAATACGGTATCTTTTTGGCCTCAGTACAAAAACATATTGCAAAAGCTACTTCAAAAATCACGGGATTTTAACTCTTCCCTCTTTATATATTCTAGAAACTGCTTAATTCGTAAACATCTACATGTTTTTCCAGCAAGACTTGGTCATGACTACTCCACTAGAAATTCAAGCTTTGATGTGTATTTACCGATCCCATCCACTGAGTTAGTAAAGAAATCTATATCATATTCGGCAAAAAAATTATACAACCATCTCCCTTTGCAACTTAAATCTACAACTTCTTTCCTTAAGTTCCGTAAATTGACAAAAGCCTATCTATCTGAAAGACTTTATTATTCAGTGGAAGAGTTTCTCAACGAATAATTAAGAAAGTACAGTTCGTTAAGGTACAGGTAACAAAGTATTTTTATATATATTTGGGTATGACATGCAGCAGCTTAAACTTATTCGTAAACTAGTTCGTAAGGTTTTATTATGCAATTTGCAATATAGTGAAATTTTGCAATGGATTGTATATTTTATTATGTTTTATTGTGTGATAAGGACGATTTATGTAATTTTAGTAAACTTTAATTGTTATTGTTGTTATTACTTTTTTTTTGAACTTATATAAGCTTTGTCCATAAAATTGTACAATTTTCAGTGACAATAAAGCATATTTCTATTCTATTCTATAAACAGATCTAAACGGAGTACGTTTGTTATGAATCAAAGATACACCGTCTGGAATGTTTAACTGATGTTATTGACTTTGAGATGATAAGAGAAGGCGGAAGTGTTGTCATGTTTAGAGTGTTCTGCTGATCGGATGGATAATGATCTATATATTCTTTCGATATAATGAAGCATCACAGTCGGAACATGACAGTCTATACACATCACTTCGGTTCATGTAGTGAATTGTATCTTTGATATTGGTTAAACTTTTATTGACAGTATTATAGACTTTAAAATAAATATGGATATTATCATCAGAGTTCAAAGAGATGTGTTTAATCTTTTCAGAAATGAAAGAATTGTGAAAAGGCAATGACATGTAAGAGGGTGAAACTAAAAAGTTAGATCTAAATGCTGAATGTTGAAGAATGAGTTTATCAATAATTTGTTTGATTGTATTCAATTCCTTATTAAATTCAAGTGAAGACAATGGTATAGTATTCAATTTGAGATTCTAGTTCCACAGTAATTGTAATCTTTAAGTGGATTTGGTTAATTTTAAACAGTAGGTGATGGAATAATCAACATATCGGAACCAATGTAATATTTCAGGATTTTTCATGATGTAATTGGATTCTAGATGTTCCATAAACACACCAGCTAGGAGAAGGAATAAGCAATATAAAGCAAAATAAAGAAATCTTGTGATAGACAAATTTGGAGAACATCTATTATCAGTGAAAAGATATGGGGCTGAATGAACTTGTTAATTAAGAGTGATTTTACCATACCAATTGTTTCTTGTTTTTCACTGAAGTGAATAAGTTGCTAGTTTATCTGCTAGTTGAAGTTTATCAACCAATTGGTAAGAGCTTATTATTGAGAATTGTGGAGTCAAGTTGGTCAAGTTTTTGATAGTGTTGTGAAGAAATTTAGATGAAATAAACAATGGAGTATTGATGAAACTGACAACGGGATGAATAGGAATGTCAACTAACCCATACAACCTTGGGATCAACGGTCAAAAATCAGAAAATTGTTTGATATTATCTTTAAGTTTAGAAATAAATCTCTTAGAAGAATCAACTGATATAAAAGTGAAATTGTTACCTTCTAAAAAAGATGTAACTTTGTTATTATAGGAGTCACATCCTAAAATGACCAAACAATTGCCCTCGTCCGCCTTACTAAAAATTAAGTTGTAGTTGAATATTTTTTGCTTAATAGATTTTAGGGAACTAATAAATAAATTGGTTTATTTGACAAAAAGATTGTGAGGAAATAATGAGTTGGAAGTGGAAGATGAATTAATTTTAGATTTGAATTTGTTTAAGTAGCGGTAACAGGAATTTCTAATAGATTTTCTTTGAGAGTTGTTAGTGGAAGATGAATTAATTTTAGATTTGAATTTGTTTAAGTAGCGGTAACAGGAATTTCTAATAGATTTTCTTTGAGAAAGGGTTATTGAGAGATTTTGAATTACTATGTCTGTCTCAATGGAGAGAATTTCTAGATCTTTATTTGACAGATCTTTAGGTACGGAGTGTTTGACAGTTGGATTTCATCTTTAGAGAAATTGATAGTAAGTTTTTTTAGTTTTATGAAAAAAGTTATTCTTTATAAAAGTTATGCATGTTCTACAACCTAAAATACAATTAATAAATAATTTTTTTTTAGTTTTTTCAGTCATATCGCTCATTATCGGTTATATTATAGTTACGATGTTTTTGAAACTAAAAATATAAATTATGGATATTGTTAACTCTTACATAAAATTCATATATTTTTGACAAATTGCGTATATGAGTAAAAAAATTCAATATCTGATGATTGTGTTTTAGGTTTTAGATCATTAAGAACTTTTTATAAAGAACAACTTGTTTTCATAAAATTAAAAATAACTAAGTTTCCCATATGGTCCAATAGTCTGCACCATATAGAACTTTTTTACTGCAGAAGAATTAGCAGACATCACAAATGAGGTTATTGCGCACACTCTATTTCAAATGGAATATAACTGTGCCCCTGGTGAGAACAGAGTTACTGAAGAAATGGGATGGAAAATTAGGATGCATTACAACTTTACAATTGATAATGACAGTTCTTCTGAATAAATGTTAAGCTGGTGAGAGAATCACAGATAGCTGGTAAAATACAAAAGTCATTTTATTTCAAAAAAAGGGTGATAAACAGAACATAGAAAATTACTGATTCATAAGCCTATTCCCTCATCCATACAAAGTTCCCCTAAACATTATTACTAACAGGCTATCTAATAAATGCGTCAGCTATCAATCACCAGAAAAGATAGGTTTCCAAATTATACAACAAATTCAAAACAACCGAACATTGATAGAGAAAAAATATAAAGAATACAATACCACTAACTACACTTTACTTTTGTTAACTATCACAAGGCCTTTGATTCAGTTGAACTGTGGACCATATTCGAAGCAACGGATTACGCTTGGATAGACTCGAGATATAAGATGCTGTTAAAACATATAATATAATAAACGTTACATAAGAAATAAAAATTAATGAGAACACAAAATCTAACAAAATACACATTCAAAGAGGAATAAGACAAGGCGATATGATTTTTCTGAAGTTATTCAAAAAGGTTTAAATATTGCGGACGATATTTTCATAATTAGTAGCGAACTCAACCAGCTACAAGAAATGATTTCAGAATTAAGAAATATTTCAGAAAGTATAGGCTTATACATGAATCTAAACAGAGACTGAGATGTTTACTTTGGATAAATACTATAGGGGAGGAAGCGATAGAAATGACAGGAGAATATATTTACATGGGTTATCTAATAAAGTTAAACAGAGAACATAATGACGGTATTAGATTTTTGTTTTGATACAGGGCAGCGACAGCCGCTTATACGTATTTCGACCTCTTTAGGTCTCCTCAGAACGGTATAGCCACTGCTCTGAACCAAAACAAAAATCTCTCCTAGACAATAGTTATCAAAATAACTATATACGGACGTAACTACGCCATCTAAAAACAAAAAGAGAAATCAAACGATTTCTACCTAGCGAAACCGAATTAGAACGAATTAGAACGGTTCAGAGCAGTGGCTAAACCGAAGAACGGTATAGCCACTGCTCTGAACCAAAATAAAAATCCCTCCTAGACAATAGTTATCAAAATAACTATATACGGACGTAACTACGCCATCTAAAAACAAAAAGAGAAATCAAACGATTTCTACCTAGCGAAACCGAATTCAAATTTTTACCACTGTGTTTCCTAAAACTTGCGAAACAAACAGCTGGATAAATTACTCCGCAAGGGAATCTAAAATTGCATTCCAGATGCCGTTCATCCTGGTCAAAATTCGTAGTGAATTCAGTTTCTGAAAAACAGAGAAATTAATGGGCTGGGGTTAGCAAACTTAGAATTGTCCTCAAGAATAATAATATTCCCATAAATCTCAAGGCAAAACTTTTTAATTCTTGCAATCTTCCAGTGATGACATACAGTCTAGAGACAATTACGCTTGGATAGACTCGACACTCCAAGCCTCGAGATTGACCATAAAAGTCGGCAACAAAATGAGTGTAGCACAATATGCAGTGGAGCGACATATGCTGAGAATAACTTTAAAAAATCGCGTCCACAATGAAGAAATATGTAGAAGAACAAAAATAGAGGGCGTAATACAACATGCTGCTTCATTGAAGTGGTCTTGAGTAGGACATGTTACAAGACAAGATGGACTAAACCAGGTATAGCCAGGTGGACTAAATGCATCGTGCAGTGGAGATCTAGGTTACATAAGAGAGGTATGGATCGGCCTCCAAAAAGATGGCTAGATGATGAGAAAGAAAAGGCAGAAAGACAATGGCATCAGGTAGCGACAGACAAATTAAAAAATTAAAATGGAAACGCGAAGCGGAGATATTTGAAGATGAGGATATTTTTGAGGACTATTTTGTTCAAATATTAGATCGGATTCTAAAAGAGATTATCATTATTATGGACAGTATCAGTTATCATTCTAGGTTACAAGAAGCGTTGTCAACAAGTAGTTGGCATAAAGTGGACATCCTTCCAAAAATAGAAACAAACCAAAACATTATCTAAGAAAAGAGTTTTCCAAGCTAACTAAGAGAGAAAAGGATACATTCAAAAAGCATGTTGTAGATGGAATAGCGGCATAGCGTGGTGTATCGATTCTTCCACTCAATTCAAATCAATTCTATCAAACTGTTTAAGTCACGTTAAAAATTATTCAAGACAATTTAAAACAGAAAAAGATAATGATGAAAAAAAGTATTAGAACAATTTAATTTAAAAAATAATTGATTTAGTTTTCCAAAAATTTTTATTTTGAACAATTTCTATGCTGAAAGTCAAAACATCAAATAAAACATTTTTAATTGCATTTTTGGTTAATTTCCAAATAATATTATTATAAATAATAATTAAAAACTAAAAATATTTATTATTACCTTCAATGTACAGTATTTTGAAACAATATCTTTACAAATATTTGTCCACATGACAAACACCAACTGTTTTATTATTTTATCAGCTGTGAAATAATATGTTGAAAACATTATAGTGGGAAGTGACACACTAAGAAAAATTTACTAGTACAAATGAGAAATAATAATATTACTAGTCATCTTTGATATTGACCAAGTAATTAAGTTTCTGTTAATATTAGGTAAGATATTTATATAAATATACTGATAAAATAGTTTATATGTTCTTAACTATATATTGTTTTATTATAACTGAATTGCATGCATCAGAAAGCTGTTTCAACTGTTACAAATATTCTAAAGCATTTTAGTCGGATGTGAGTTTGTGGTTCTCAATTTGGGAGTAATAATCTTTGCCTAGGAGATCTCAAAAATAATTATAGTGAAAAACATGATATACTTTTCTCATGCAATGCTACTAAAGTCCACATTGCAGTCAAGAGAAATGAAAATGAAGTTGTATGAAACTTTGATAAAACCAATTGTTGCTTTTTCTGCTGAAATCTGGTGCATTTTTAAAGAAAAATAGACCAAAGGTGTCTCGTAGAGAATTAGAAGTAAACTTCAATTGATAGGAGAGGAGAACATATTAAGGTTTGTAAATATGATAACACTAGCATGATTTGGGCACATCAAAAGAATGCCCCTGGAGATTTGGCAGTTGAATAAATGTGGTGAAGAGGAAAGAAAGACTGAAGGCGAATTATGAAAGAGAAACCTAAGAGGGGTTGTAGCGCCTGCCTTTGGTCTCTGATGTAAAATTATACATTGATAATAACAATAAATACTGTAATACCATACCATAATAATAACCATAAATTCGAAATAAATAACCACAGTAGATGTAATCTACCTTAATGCAAATTTGTACAGAAAAAAGTTACTACCCTTTGAAGTTAGAAAATTAAAATAATTTTTTTCAATATATCATGAACTGTTTGATATTTTCAATGAAAATAGAAACTTGGCTTTCTTTTTTTTTCACTTCACTGTTGTCAATAGTTCCTTGTCTTTAAGCATTCTTTCCAACACTAGATCACTTAAGACTTTCTGCTGGTACAACTAACTGCTGGTACAACCACATTTTAAAGAATCCAGATGTGACTTGGCTCTTGCCTTTAACATTCATCATCAACTCCTTACAACAGTGTAGATAGTATGTAGCATTAAATGACACGCCATCAAGTAGTCAGAATCAGATCTCTATTGCAGAAGAGTGCTTTCATTTTGAAGAATGTACCCTTGGGTATTTCGATTCTAATTTTAGCTTCATAGCAGGGTCTAATTTATAGTTTAGTCAGCATCTCAAGTACTTTTTCTCTGTCCTGATTTACTATCTGTACTCGTGACGTGAATTTTGATTTCTTTATATTTACTTTAAGACCATAGTTTTGCCTTATGTATTTAATACACATATGAAAGTGATAGTAGATACTTAGTGCTTCTAAGGTTCTCAGTTTTGTTTTGCGCAACTGTAGAAAGCTTTTTTTAGAGGTATCTAAAAGAGTATATACCATATAGCAAACCACATTTACTTCACTTAATCTCCCCAAATGAACCCAAAGAAAAATGTAACAATATCAAAAAGGCAATAAATTACAATATTTCCTCTTGTAGATGGATCCAATGTAATTTTGTTATGATTACATTAGCTGCTTTGAAAAATTAAATCGCAACAATAGACAAAGCTGCATTTTATAAGTTTTGAAGTTCCTCGTATTTGCGTGGTTTGCAAATAGGCAGATGAAAGATTATCAATGAAAACATTTGTTTAAATATCCTAAGATTTTCTAATTCTGGAAAATCAAACTCAGAAACTTCAGAGTTAATACAATTATCCCATGATGTATCCTATTGCGCACACTAGCTCTATCTCTCTCGAACTGTGTGACGTCACGTGCGAAGCAAAGTTTCTATTGGAACACTAACGCTTGCTCTGTTAGTCGCTTAATATCAAATATATAGGCAATCAAATATATAAGCATGATTATTGAAATCTGACTATTGAAAAAACAACTTTTTTCGACGTTTCTCTACATAAAGTGTGTGTATTCATAATAATGCAGGAATATAATAATGTCCTTTCAATTCATAAGCATAAAAATGAATTCTATTTTATACATATTTCAATGGTCAAATTCATTCCTAGAATATTTTCAAAAATCGCGTAATTTGAACAAAATATGTAGAATGGTTAAATGTTAAAAACACTTTCTGAATCACTTAAGTAATTAACATTTAAAATTAGAGAAAATTGTTTTAAGTAAATGAATGTGTTACAAAATATCTCCAAACTTTGACTTTTTTGGCATTTTCCAACATTAGTTTAATTTACCATGTTGCAGTAATTAATCCGGCGGACTTCTTCTTCTTCTGTACGTGCCATCTCCTCGACGAATGTTGGCAATCATCATGGCTATTCTCATCTTAGATGCTGCCACTCTGAATAGTTGGATTGATATGCATCCGTACCATTCCCTAAGTTACGCAATCCGGCCGACAATTCATAATAAAGATTTATTGAATATTTTATACATTATTAAAATTTATTTCTTGAAGTTAAAAAACTTCTTCGTTTGGGTACAAAAGGGAACCTCTAGAGACTGTTTGTAGCCAATCTGGTTCCATATATATGTCTCATAATTTTGTAGGGTTTCCTAAACTATATTTATGCTTGAATTTGTATGCAACAAAACCAGCAACATACTTCAAAGAGTCCTGATAAATTTTTTTTTTTTCATCTCATAATTGTGTCATCAAAATGTCATTGTCAATTATATGATTCTCCTCCAAGTAGTGAGCTTCTATATGTATTTTGAAGTATTTTGTCCTCTTGAAACTTAGATTCTTTAGAACCTTCAGTTTTTTCTACCAAATTAGACAGCATTTTTTGTGTTAAGGTAATATCTTCTGACGCCGAAATATTGCTTGGTAATTGAGGATTTTCTATTGAGCTGTTACTTATGCCAGATTCACTAGTTTCAATAGTATTGCGACATTCTGTAAAGATCGCCGCCGAATGTTTTCCTAAAATATACCACCTTAATCTATATTTAAAATATATTGGCGAAGGATGATCATTTGCACCACCCATTCCTCGAATATAAGAAAAAAAGTTCTCTAGCACATCTTGATTCAACCTTGAAGTTAAAATATAGTTAACATGGTATTTTGCTTGTAGGTAAGGAAGTAACTCTTTCAGGGATCTATTAGTAGACAATATTTCTTTTTGAAATGGAATAAGTCCTTTATGTTTACCCACCCGCATTAAATTGACCATTTCTGACATTTCATCCAGTAGATGTGCCTGCTTATCTAAATCTGTACCACATGCATTTCATGTTCCAGTAACTATCTTTTGGCATAAGTCCATTTTCTCCAGCATAACTAATAGCTTTTGCTACAGAATTTGACAATAATTGAACTGCAGGTCTCACTCTTTGCCTCATAGAGCCTTTTAAACAGAGATCATGTAGTGTCAATTTATGCACAATTGTCAATTCTGAAGTCAATATATTTAGTAGCTCTTCAAATTAATCATTGTTGATTATTTTATTGTCAATAACAAAACCATGTTTGATAACATGATTTCGGGCAACTTAAATCAAATGAGGATCTGCAAAAACAAAAATATTTAAAGACTTATCACAGGGGTGATTAATAAAACAATTTTTGTCATATCCAACACTCGGCTGAGACCAAAGGACAGTATTTCCAATACCCATGTGACTGGTGATCTTATGTGTGGGGATATTATAATTTTTACAATTAGCTATGGCACAACCCTGCATGTTTGTCGATAATACACAAAATTGAACTAAACATTGATGTCATGTGTGTTGGAGTACACATTTCTATTCCTTGAGTAGCATACCAGTATTGGTGTATCGTGCATATCCCAATAAGAAATAATATACTTAGTTACAAGGTATAAAACTGCAAATGCACTTGCTAAGAAGCGCTGCAGCATGGGAAAAACAAAATTTCTGTCACTAATAGAAGAGCATTAAGCTCTATTTATTGACAAAAACTTATGTGCAAATTATCTGGAGCTAATTGTTCTGTTAGAGAGATGCTATTGGAAGGCGAATTTCCAGATTCACATGTCACAGAGAGGTTCACAAGTTGGGATTAAGTACATACAAAGTTACAAAGCAAGTTATTTGGTTAAAAAAGGAATAAATACTATACTGAGAATTAGAAAAAGAAAAATAAGGTAAAATAGGCAAACAAATATAAGGATTAAAATTTCCAGCAATTAGAGCAATGAGTTTATATATAAAGTGTGTGTATAGGTGACCATTGAAGTCAGGTTATTTACAGAAAACATGAGGCGTTTCATCCTCACTGCCTTAAAACAAAGTGAATTTTTTTGGATCTGATTGTTTGTGGCAGTATGTCATTTAAAAGTGTAGGAAAACTTCATATTATTAAAGGAATTTTAAATACAAGAATGCATTTGGACATTTTAGAAGAATCTCTTTTATTGATTATGGTAGAACATTTGACATCAGGGCAAGATTTTGTCTCCCGACAAGATGGTGCAGACAGAATGACATACCTCGAAAAAGATTTTGAAATGGACATTACATACTGTTTTTGAACTGAGTTTCTAATAGCCCCATCTTGTCCCTATAGAAAGTTTGTTACACAAGATAAAAAAGAGCCTTGAAATTGAAGCAGACTTCAAGAAATATAGTATTCCTTTACAACAGAATTTTACTCAGTTTTAGTTAAAACTATGGCTGAAAAAATTTTGGAGGTCGTAAATAATAAAGGTAAAATAATGGTAAACTTTCAGATCAATTCTGGCTCAATGTTGCATATTTTTTGCATTTCATTTAACAAGTATCACTTGTGTTAGTTAGTTAGTGTTACACAAATATGAATAAATGACTCACATTTTAGCTCTATAAAACCACATTTTTAAAAAGTATAAGATTGTGCCAACTATATTGTGAAAGGGCTCATATATACAACACACATTTATAACATATTAAGCAATTTTTTCTATACAGTATTAACATCCACCTATAACCATTCAAAAATTCAATACACACATACATTTATTAGAACTAAAGTAATTACAAAAACACCTACCAGTAGTTACATCTGTCATAGCAACTCCAACTTTGACTGGTTCACCACTGATAGTACCTGTAGCATGAATTAAACCACCCATAGATGCTGCTATAACATCATAACCAGGTCTATTTTTATAAGGACCATCAGGACCATAGCCAGTGATTGAACAGTATATTAAATGTGGTGCAACTTTTTGAAAATCTTCATAACCAAGTTTTAGCTCAGCTAATTTGCCAGGGACATAATTTTCTACCAAGACATCACTCTTCTTAGCTAAATCGTATAATATGTTTCTTCCTTCCGGGTGTTTCAAATCAACACACATACTTTTCTTGTTTCTGTTGACTGAGAGAAAATAACAAGCTTCTTGTGTGTTATTTGCATAAGGTGGACCCCATTTACGGCATTCATCTCCCGTCTTTGGACGTTCAACTTTAATAACTTCAGCCCCTAGATCACTTAAAACCATAGTACAAAAAGGGCCAGCTACAATTCTGGTTAAATCTAAAATTCTAACACCGTCCAAGGGAGATTCATCTGAATTGGAATTAATTTTTATGGATTTTTTCCTGAGTTGGTTGGTAATTTGTTTTGTACATGACAACACTCGAAAAGTAGGACAATACATTTTTACCGAAAACTGAACTTTAAAAATTACTGTTTACTACGTACCTGTTCTCTATCGTCAGTCTCGAGTACAGTGACAGTAGTGGAAGATGTACCCTCTTGTTGGTCTTGAAATGTGACTGGTTCCGCCATCTTTCGCTGATTATACCGCACGTAAGCACTTGATAAACATATCACTAAATTTAAACTAATTAAAGCTGCTAGGGCTTAGGAATAAACATTTGTTGATAAGTTTAAAATTGATAAAAATAATATTGACAGAAAGATGAAAATTTTGATAGGTGTTGACAGTTAACTGTCTTGCTCAACCGATATTGCCGGCCGGTAAGGAAGAGACCGATTCCAAATACCGTGTATAGAGACAGATCCGGCTTCAGACAAGAGTGTTCCTTAAAAATTATTTGATTATTTTATAGGAACTAAATACAGTAGTAATATGAGTATATTAAAGTCAAGTTTTATTAAATAATTCAATTGATTATTAGTTCAATTAAATAGTTAAATATTGGATCTTATGTGAAATTCTCAAGCAAATTTTTTAAATTGTTTAAAACCATGGACGTATAAATAAAGATCTTTATTTATACGTCCATGTTTAAAACACATAAGTATGTGGTTTTACTAAATTTATTTAGTAATTTAGATATACAAAATGAAATCAGGTGACAGCCACTCCCAAATTTTATATTTTTAAATAACAAATGTGGTCAAATAACACTTTATTTGAGAGGCTATCAAAATCTGATTCCAAAAATATATTTTTTACACTAATAATTTTTGCATATTTATTAACTGACTACTGATTTTGCCCGTCATCATGCGACATGGAATCCAATCAATTGTCATCCACAGTCACTCCACTCTATTTTTTCTGACTTTCTCCTATTTAAGGCTAGGACGTTAACAAAGTGATATTTTAGTCTGTTGAACAACTTTCATAATGTCACTTTTGGAGAATCGCTGAACTTTTGCGTAAAGTTGTTTTATGAAATCGAGCTACGAACAAAAACAAGCGTAATTCTAATTTGGCGATTCTTTTGTTGGGAAAGCTCGAGTTTTTTATTACATTTTTTACCGATCACCAAACTCACAGCCAACATTTTAGGATAAACAAACTTTCAAAAGAGCTAAAAATTAAATTTTTAAATCAATAAACTTCTTGCATGAAAGGGCAGGTTTTTCATCTCCTGATAAATATTGTCCTATCTAACAGATAGTTATCTGGAGGATAGACATTTATTCATAGAACAAAATGTACCCGTCTTTTCGTGTCAAATTATGTTGCTACTTATCTGTAAGATACACGTAAAATTTATTTCGGAACACACCAATATTTAATTAATTCTCAATTAAATTACACTAATATTTTAATATCTCTTTTGATTATACAATTTGTGGTGACATAAATATATTAAATTATGTAAAGAAAAATTTAATAAAGAATAAAAAAATGATACATGTATAAAAATGATTCATCTGAGATTTCTCCATAACACTAAAATATTATATAAGGTTAGCTCAAACATCTTCAACTTCAAAAAGTTCAGTAATATCTTCATTTAGCAATCCATCTTGAAAATTGTCTTCATTTTGATCTGTCGCTAGGTTATAAAATGTTGCTGTAAATTAGAACGGTTGAATCTTTTCAACTTTACTGTCACTTCAATTGGATAAAATAGTACCTAAACCTTCTCTTCCATACATAAAAAGTTTTTAAATTTTCTTCATGGATTGTTTAGCGGACTCCTTAAAAATGGCTTCACTGTATAATTAGAATCTCCAAGTAACAACCCATCGTTGATTAAAAATTCTTACGGCTTCGTGGTAACTACGGCGAACCTCTCCAAAAATAATAATTGCTCAGATTTACGTGGGCCACTTTTAAAACCAAAACTTAACAAAACTTTAATGCAGTTAAACATAATACAATAGATATTTAATAATAGGTTTTTGATAGGCCTTTTATTTTTTTTGATAGTGTTTTAATAAACAAATAATAAACTAAGTACATTAACTAAAATAGTACAGATAAAATAGTTCACATAGTGGAGCTTAGTGGAGCAGAGACAAAAACAGGTTAATTTTTTATTTTTAATCTGTTAATACATACATATATACATAATAGTTCCTCTTCTACCCTTAGGTGTCGAGGGAACTCGACACTAGCTTTTGATGAATTTTCTCCATTCTTTTCTGTTTTTCTCCATTTGTGTTGCTTCTTGCCAAGATTTGACCTTATTTTATAATATCTCTGCTATGTCGCTGTTTCACTTTTTTATTGGTCCGTACCTTCTGTGTTTTTCTATTGGTTTAGCTTCTCATTCTCTTTTAACTTAACTTTCCTAGTTTCTTATTAGGCTTCTTATTTCTTCATTTTTGAGTCTGTCTGTCCTTCTTGCCCCTATCGGTTTTCTGAGGTATTTCAACTCTGCTGCTTACATCCTACTCTGATGTCTAAGATCCAGTTTTCGTCTCCATATGTCAGCGTGGGTCTATATATTGTTTTATACATTGCCATCTTCGTTTTCCTTAATATTTCTTTGTTGTTGAGGAATCCTCTATTTAAATCCTTAAATAGTTTTCCTCTACTCTCTAGTCTGCTGTTGAGATTTAGGTATTTGTATATATTTGTTTGCTTTGTTGATCTATTACCACTTCGATTTGGTCATCCGGGTCTTTTTTTCTAGTTATTTTCATTATCTGTGTCTTCTCTTGATTTATATTTATGTTGTATTTTTCCATTTCTATTTTTCTAATTTGAGCTTCAGTTTTCCTACTGTTTCGGATGGATATCAAACTTGGACCATAACCAAGGCAAATATAAATAATCTAGCGATAACACAAAGGGTAATTTAAAGAGCAATGTTAGGTATACCACTGTCGGATACAAAAAAAAAAAAGTTTAAAACGAGCTTCGCAGGCCATACTGCTAGATAAAAAGACCACGTTAGAACACCACAATACAACATTGGAGACCTTACAATGGTAGACGACCAAGAGGAAGATCACAGATGAGATGGGTAGACGACATAAAAAGAATAGCCGGAACAAATTGGAAGTACGTTGCTTAGGATAGAGATCGATGGAGGGAGTTGGGACAGATTTCTGTGCAAAAATGCACGATATAAGGTTAAGAACAAATTAGCAAAAACAATATCACAAGAACTAATTAATCTTCTAACTTCTTCTTCTATCTTGGCTCTACAAGTCTAAGAACCCCCATTATTGTACCCCCATTTTAAGTAGATCACTCGTTACTGCATATCTCCATTTCTTTCTTGGGCGACCAACTGACCTGCCATTGGGCATTTCCCAGAAGATTGTATATAGTAGTCATTTATTATTCGATCTCATTATTCATTTATCAACAATGTTTTATGTAATTCTTAGTCTTGGATTTTTGGCAACTGCCATGTAGGTAGTTGGTCTTAGTTTCTTGGCCTATTTCCCTGGACCCGCTTTCAAAAAGGGTAAAAACTTCTTTCGCATCTCTGATTGATTGTGCAATTGTGTCGATATCCTCAGCAAAAGCTAACAGTACCTTCGCTCCCTGTGCAGCGAAACCATTTGGTAATTCTGGTTGTGCCTTCCTAACTGTGTGTTCCAAGGCGAATTTGAATGACAAATGGATGGCTAAGGCAATGCCTCGTCGTAGGCCCGTTTTAATTTGAAACTTATCTGATATACTGTTGTCAATGTTAATACGTGCACATGAATCCTGCACACACATCTGAGCTAATCTTAGCTCAGTTCTTTGGGGTTTTCTAATACGTTTAAGCTTAAGCGTGACATTAGCGATTAGTGGGTTATGATCTGATGTGACATCTGCTCCTGGATATGTTTTAACTGATTTGATGGAGTTACCATATCTCTCTTTAATCATTGTATAATCGATTTGGTTTCTGACCACTTTGTTCGGTTTTTCTGCTGGTGAGCGCCATGTACATAACCGTCTCATAGGTAATTTAAAGAACGTGTTTGTAATTATTAGACTTTGTTCTTGGAAGATTTGTATTAGAAGATCTCCTCTATCGTTACGTTCCCCTAGTCCTTGATCTTCCATTATTGTTCCAGCTCTTCCCTTGCCGACTTTTGTATTGAAATCGCCCATAAATACCGTGATTTCCCCGTTCTTTGTCATTTTCAGTGCATCTTCAATTTGTTGGTAGAATGTTTCTACTTCATCTTCTGTTGCATCCGTCGTTGGTGCATATACTTGGATCAAATTTAGTTTTGTATGTGATGTCCTTATTTGTAGTAGCATCACTCTTTCTGAGATTGGGACAAAATACTCTATTGACTTGTTGACCTTTGTATCGACAATAATTGCTACACCACGTCTATGCTGGTTGTCAATGTTTCCCGAGTATCATAAGGTACCGGTTTCTGTCGAAAGGTATCCTGAGTTAGGCCACCATGTTTCGCTTACACTTAATATATTTATATTCTTTTTTCTCATTTCTTGATGGATGTTATGTATTTTACCAGGTTGATACATGCTTTTGTCGTTCCACGTCCTTATTTTTCCTTTTGATAATTTTACTTTGTCTTGTTTCGATGTTTGACAAGAGTTTCGCTGGTTAACGACCTATGAGTCCTTGTCTGTGCCTCCCCTGCCGGATCTTGGGCTCCGATTTCCATGATCAGTTTCTTTTTTTCTTTTAGTACTCATTGCCATGATGATTGTACTAGAGTGCAGTAGAATGCAGTGGTTTCTCCTTGCCTTCTACATTCTTATGCCGTTGACCATTTACTTGATTCATTCGCCTTTGGTGCCAATTTCTTAGCACCAGGACAAGAGTGCCCTTTCACTTACCAACTCATCCGCCCCAAGCCGTTGATCAGTAAGTGTGGGATTGCGTATACCGGCAATCGCTCGGTGAAATTTTTGCCATATCTGGCTACTCTCACTCAGTTTAGCCTACAGATCAATGTACTTGCCCGAGTTGTGGCAAGTGTATCCATAAGTGTCAGTTAGTTATCTTATGAGCACCAGTTATCAAGAACCATCTCCCGTCTTTGACGCTCGATGTGGTCGTTTCGATAAAAGGTGCTACCTCTATAACACGAATCTAGACCCCTAGATCATTCACAGTAACGTAAATGCGATTCTGCTTGGCTATCTGATCGACTGAAAACTCTTAGTAAAAAATCCCCGTTAATATAAAAATGTGTTATGATAAAATCAAGATTTAACAAGAACAATTTAAAAACGTCTTGCAGGATCGTTCTCTTGAAGAAAGTAGTGAAGTTTATTTAATTATAAAATATAAAAAAATGCTATTCCAACAATAGCAACAAGCCATCTTCAAACTCCAAAAAATTGAAATCAACTAAAGCTATTTTACTGTATTATCAATATCTTGGTAGTGTGGGTTCATTGATTATATTACTTAAAAGCTCAATTTTGGAATGTAACTATGATGTTATAATTTTTGTTAAAACTTGGCTTAATAAGAACCACTATGATAGTGAGTTGGGTGCAATTGGTTATAACATAAATATGTAGATTAGATCTTGACACTATGACAGTAGCAAATCCCGAGGTGATGGAATTGTTATTCTCATTAAAGATTAATTTAAAGCTAACAAAATCAGCCATATTGGTATAGCGAAACACTTATTTGTTCAAACCGATATTTTGAAGATATATCAATTATTGTTGGTGCGATATACATTCCTCCAGGCTTATCACCTGAGATGTATATCAGCCATTGCTGTTATGTAAAGAATATCAGATAAAATCAAAATCAAATAAAATAATAATAAAATGATCAGAGAAACTTAAAAGGATAGGAAATAAATTCAACATTTCAACAATATTCAAAACAACAAACACATTGAGATCTATTTTGTCTAAAACTAAACCTAACAATGAACAAGAAAGGACAAAGAATTGTATTTATAAAATACCTTGTAAATGCGATCGGTTTGATTTATGTGAAACATTAAGGGCATTAAATGTTAGAATAAGTAAACATCAATCTTATATTAAAAATAAATAATTTTATATATCTCAAATATGTAAACACGCATAGGATAGTGAACATAGGGTTTAATGGAATGATTCCAGTATAGGTGGTCCTAAAAGAAACGGATGGTAAAAAGAGAAAAATCAAAGAAGCGGCTCTAATTATGCTAGTAGCTGAGACCAATTGTTTCGAAAATTCCTCGGCAGAATGCGGTAGGATCTGGTTACACATATTAAAAGAGGAAGTTAATAAAAGGAAAATACCAGTATTAGTAAGTCAGTAACATAAGTACAGTAAGACCAAATACTTACCATGCCAGGATAGTATTATGAGGTTTTTTTCCTGGCTTTTTCCTTATGATTTACTATGGAATCACTAACAGGAGAATTTTACTGTCATCATGGCATGTGGTTGTCTTTTTAAAGACGTATTAGATGCTATGATCTTTCTGACGGATATTCTCAAGTTAAAGTTGATTTCATGTAATCGCATGAACTATCTTACAATTCGTTCCAGGAACGCAACGTTCCGAAGTCGTTACAGGAACGCAACTCAGCAATATTGGCAATATCATTTTAAAGTCGTCTAGTTTAAAATGTATAATATATGTCTGAATTGTCAATATAAATCAGTCAGATAAAATTAAATTATTAGAAGAATTTTTCACCAAGTAACAAAAAACAAATTATTTTTGTTTGTATTTTGAGAACGATTTCCGAAGTGGAAATTGAAACGTCAATAAACTTACTTTAACCTTCAATTATGGCTTATTCCCATTAAAATAGTAATTACTTTAAAATGCCACAAGAAAATAGCTTTAGAACAATACTATAGATTATATTTATAAATTATATATTATAAATTATAAATTATATATTATAAATTATAAATTATATATTATAAATCAGAGGATAATGTGATTACTGTGATACAACCAAAGTACCATATAAATTCTTCTATTAGTTAAAATATTTTGAGGTCATGTTTAGGTAGTATATCAGACTCATTAGTTATTTATACTCATGCCTCAAAGTCTATTGTTGGTACTGGGTGTGCTTTCTACATTCCATCAAACAATACAGAAAAATTTTGTTGACTAAATCCTAATTTTTCAATCTTTAGTGCTGAAGCTGTAGCAATATATGAAGCATTAAGATACTTTAAAAAACTCAGAATACATCTGTTAACAATAGTATCTGACTCATTATCTGTTATGTTAGCCATTGAAACTTTAAATTTTACTAGTAATATCTCAAACATATATGTCTTTCAAATTAAAAAACTTCTTTACGACATTTATAAAAACCAAAGGATTGTAAAAAACCATTGATACTGCAACGCAAACTGCACACCAAATCTGTAGATAAGACGCATTAACAATAATTAAAAATAGTGTCAATAGTAAATGGAAGCATATAAACAGTACAAATTCTTTCTCGCAATATGTCTATACAGCCTGCAATCCCAAGTGATTATTGGTTTAAGAACTATTCTGTTCCACGAAGGTATATAAAATTTATAATCAGAATAAAATT